>NW_017298918.1:412981-527626 GCF_001594075.2 Trachymyrmex cornetzi
ATTATATAATTATATAATTATATATATCTCATATTAGGAATCCTTTTTTTAAATGATCAAAGTCGGCATTTTTTACTAAAAATTTCACATACAACAAGCATAGCTATTATCGACTGTTAATTTTTGGCGATCAAACTTAAATATATTTCTCATAAATTTGACATAAAGATAGAAATTCAAGTTACAAATTAAATAAGTTACAAGCCTTTAAAAAAAAGGTATCTCATAATAGGCGACTTTATTCTACTAATAATTACACAGGCCCACAAAAAAAATACCCTGTGCTGGGGTGGAAACCCAGCTATTCTTATGTATTTTGAGTTGCTGAATACGAATCTGACATCAAAATAGGATTATCCAGGATATATTTTCAATCTAGAGCGACAAAATGATCGATTTTTTCTCATTTTTGATCCATTTTTTCGCTCCAGATTGAAAATTTGCCTTGAATGGTCCTGTTTTGATGTCGGAATCATATTCAACGACTCAAAATATATAAGAATAGCTGGATCTCCACCCCAGCACAGGATACTTTTTTAATACGGCTCCTATCCTATTTCTGAGACACCCTGTATATGCAAGTAAATATATATATAATTTACTTTGAATTATTTAGGCGTTGAAAGATCTGCTTCGATCGTTATAGGCTTGAATTTGTTTACTTAGCATAGTATTTAAGACATAAGTCATAAGATAGTTCTTATGCGTTAACCCGGATCTACAACAGATTTTTAAACCTTAAGCCATAAAAAATGGACGAATCACAATCGATTATTCTCCTCGCACTTCGACTGTAATTGGTCAATTTCTTACGGCTTAAGGCTTAAAACACCTATTGTAGATCCGGACTTATTAAAAACCTAAGACTTAAGTCATAAAACAATATGTTAAGATTATAGCTTTCTGCTAAAGCACATGGTCTCGATCTTATAAGTAAAAACTTATAGTTGAATCTCACTTGTTGGAATGCAAAAGGAATGCGCATCCAATTGAGTTATGACGTTATACGCGAGAATTATCTGAGAATCGATGTAAATGGAAAGCCACATTGACTGAAGAATTAGGCATGCATAAGCTAACCGCGCGTTGGATGTCGCACTTGCTCACTGGACCAAAAACGCATTTGAATGAACATTTCCAAGGCCCTGTTGAAGCGGTTTAAGCGAAACGAGTCGGATTTTTTGCGCCGTAAATATAAATTAATAATTGTTAATAAAACTTGGATCCACTACTTCATTCCTGAGACGAAGGAACAATCAAAACAGTGGACTGCGAAAGATGAATCTGCTTTGAAGAAGATGAAGACGGTTTCATCGGCCGAGAAGATGATGGTGATTATTTTTTGGAATAGTGTTCATCGACTATCTTGAAAAAGATAAAAATATAACGGGGGTGTACTACACATCATTGATTGACAAGCTGAAGGCAGAAATTGCAAAAAGAAGCTGCATTTGGAGAACAAGAAAGTGCTGTTCCATCAAGATGGCGCACCGTTTCATACTTCGACAGTCGCCATGATAAAAATTCATGAATTACAGTTCGAATTGATTGACCACCCATCGTATTCACCAAATCTGCCCCCAACGACTTTTTCCTGTTTCCTAGACTTAAAGTTTGGTTTTGAGGACAGAGATTTTTATCGAACGAGCAGGTCATCGTATCTGTAGAAATCTATTTTGCAGAGCAAGACGCCAACTATTATTTGAATGGGTTAAAGGGGTGAGAGCATCGCTGGGAAACCGGAAAAGTATATCAACTTAAAACGAGACTATGTCGAAAAATAAGACTGAATTTGACTTAAAAAAATACTTGTTTCTATGTTAGGTTCAAAACTTTTCGGACGACTCTTGTAGGTGGAGCCATATTGCTTTTTGTATTTGTGGCAATTCTCTAATTGGTCAACACTGCGCATCTCAGGAGGAAAACATCTTGTATTTTTACGGTAATAGCAATTAATTATACAGAGTGTTCCAATATTTTTATAATCACTAAAATTATAATTTTATTCAAATCCACTCTTATTGGCTATATTAAATAAACACTTTTTGCTAAGACATATTAAAACTTTTTTAATTGTATCTCCATAGCGTAAATATTTGAAAACGTATTTTTTTAATAAACTAAAAATCTATTTACACTTCGACGCATTTTTGTTAAAAAAGAATATTTCAGTTTCATGCATGAATGCAATTACACAAAAAGCGCTTTTAAAATCTAAAACATATTGAATAAAAATTCAAACTAAATCTCCAAAGCTCAATAATTATAATTTGAAATAGCAGAGTGTCTATATATAAAAGGGGGCAATGAGCTTAGTACGCTGACAGTGCAACTATATTTTTATTTTCACAATTTGCCATACAAAAATTTTCCAAACATTTCGGTTCTCACAGAACTATCCTCCAGTGGACAAAAACTTACAATAACATAATTGATACGCTGTTCTATAAATCTTCAAACTCTTCTGCAGTTAAAAGATTGCTAACGTCTTATTCCAAATATCGGTTATTTACTCCGAGTGGTAATCCCTGGTCATTGTAAAATGGATGTAAGACAGTTTCTTAATGTGGACCTAATGATTGTGACATATTAAAAAGTTGACAAGTCGACAGAAACATTGAGACCCTCATATTGTGAATAGTTTTGCATTAAGACTCTCATATTATGAATATTTCGCATTGTGCTATCACGTTACCGAGGCGAGGATTAAGTACTATGATTTGCAAAGATTTCCTAACTACCCACTAAAACTGCATGCTGAAAATAATGAATTATTGCTTCGAGAAAAAATACCGAAAATAGAAATCATTGCTGTTGTTATCAACGCAGTAATGATTATTTTTAGAGTCACTCATTTAGAGCTAGATTAAATTCTTTCTTTCTATCTAGTTCGATCTCACCAAGTTAAAAATTCAAAAGTCGAATTTACAATTGAATATATACAAATACAAAAGACATTTTAGCTAATAAACTGCTGCACGAAAATATAATTATTAATTAGGATTTTTTAATTAGATTAATTTTTGATACAGAAAACTGAGATTAATGAAAATGTTTGATGTCACAAACAATTTCATTAATCGATATCTAATTACGAACCAGTAGCAAATAGATCTCTATTAGATACACTCACTGTCTTGTTTCATAAGCCATTTAGTATGTCATTTACACAGCGCTGTAATTTCCATAACAGAGATGAATTTCCGTAAATGGAAACTATGCATCAATGTAATAAATATCATTTATATGTATTTCCTTTGTCACTTTCCTATCCGAACTTTCTATAATTTTTGTGTCATTAATTTTATTATAACTTATAAATCGTGACATTTTTCTCATATATGCGTTATTTATCTAACAATAAGCTCTATTTGAAAATGAAAAAGTTTATTGGATAATGTATTTCAATATGTCCCCTGATGCAATTAATTATGTATTAAATATATCATGGTTGAATGGAAAACTAAATAAATAAGTTGTACATAATTCTACGCAAATTATTCATTTACACCTTCGGTTATAATTTAGAGTTTAATTGATTTTGAACTCAATTAATGTTTCACCTCCCGCACTGCGGTTGCAACTGTCACGGTTAAAATTCAAAACACAAATATCTACCTAAATGATTTAATTAATAAAAAATAATTGAATTTACTTTTTAAAAAGTAACAACTATTACATAAAATATATATAAATCAATAAATAGAAAAAAGTATAGCACGCGTGCACACACACGCGCGCGCGCGCGCGCACACACACACACAAGATTTTTAAATAACAAGCGATTTTATTAAATAAAGTATTAATTAACACTTAATTAAGATAATAGTTGCAATAATTTCAAAGATCTCAAAGCCCCGCATTTATTAATAAATAATTCATGTTTGAAGAACACTCAATTTTCTGCACAAAATGCTCAACGTAACTTTCAAGACTTCCCCCTCGTTTCTCTCTCTCTCTCTCTCTCACTTTCAAAGTATATCGCTACATTCCCTAACAAATTTATTAATAATAATCTCGGAGCAGCTTTCTCGACGATTTTCATTTTTGATGAAGTGATTCAATAAACGGCTCGTTGCAATTCTAATGAGCGTTATTCCGATTCGAGATGCAATGCACAACTCGCCGTCAGAATCGACTAGAATAATTAGAACTGTTCTGCAAGAAAAAGAATCAGAACGAATGAATAAACGACAATTGGCCGAATAAATAGGACATTTTATAAAATAAATCGTTATAATATAATTATTCCGTAATTGGTCATACTTAAAACGTCTTTATTTTACTATTGCTTAAAATAAAAATGTACACATAACTCTTTTATATATTTATTTAATTTTTTCGAAACTTTCTTACCACAGTATTTTGATTCGCAATTTTCCGAACACTCTATATATAGAGTGTCCCAAAAATATCGGGACATTTGAATATCTCGGAAAATATAAATTTTACAGAAAAGTGTTTCAAGTGGCGACGCCATCCAAGGTCAAACTGATAAGATCCGTAAATAGATGTTTTTAAATCCTTTTATCTAAAACACTTTTATCTAAAACACTTTTCTGTAAAACTTATATTTTCCGAGATATTCAGATGCCGACCTTTTTGGGATACTCATGTATACGAACAAGATGATAACTTTAATTCTCAGGTTGTATTTTCACAATAAAAAAATTCTAAAATTTATATTAAAAAAGAATTAAAAATTGTAACATTATTTCTTGATTATTTTCTTCGTAAAACGACGGTAATATAATTATAATTAGTAGTATTATATAGTATGTTTGCTGGTATAATACGTTCATCTTGTCCTATCCTTTGTTATATTGATAGACTTTAAAATTTGCTTTTTACTATGAGCAATTGACATAATACGAATATGCACGAGGCACAAAGGGTTAATTGCGTTCCATGGTGTACAAAGGAAGAGCGCCGCATAACCATCGAGTGCAACGAGCGGCTCCATACCGGCTTTATTCCTAACGAACGAGTTACGTTTGCTATGTAAATTGAATGCGACGCGCGAAGGTTTACCAAGTGGCGAAGATTAACTCAAGGTTAAATAACGAGTAAAATAACGGCCATTCTCCTAATATATTATATTAACACTTAGCGTTTAAGTTTTTCATCAAAATGCATCTCGTTTATAATTACACAATTTTGTAATTATAAAATTTGCAAACTTAAACGTGTTATAATGTGCCATAATAATATTTCATGAGCTCGGTTTGATCGTTTAATGATAATACTATAATATTGAATAATATTGAATACTATAATATACTATAATATTGAATATAATTGAATATTGAATATAATATTGAATACTATAATATACTATAATATTGCATCTGCACGAAATTGAAATTAAATCAAATGCAAGTCTTTACATCGCTTTTCTCATTGCTACTTATTAATTTTTTTTATTTTCATGTAGTAAATATTATTAAACAATATTGTCCCAAGAAGCGAATTAAAAAATTGATATACACATATTTATATGTACTAAACTTCGTTTAGTGCTTAATAAAATTTTTTACTACAATATAGTAAAATATTTATTTTATTTATAGAATAGATAAATTAATTTAATTATAGAATATATAATATATAGAAAATATATAAGATTATAAAAAAGACAATAAAATCCATTCGTTGATTCAATTGTCAAATTTATAAAAAATTGATCTCAAAACTTACGTAAAAAAGTATTAAAATCTATATAATACTATCTCTTAGTTATTCTCTTCATAACTAAAACAATATAATTATAATTATATTGTTTGATAATATAATTATAATTAGTATTACTATCTGTGTATATTTGCTAGCGTGTAATATGTTATGGGTTAATCTTGTAAGGATTTTGAAATTATATTGAGATATATTAAATCACAGAGAATCCCATTAGATATTTTTGGAGTATTTTCCGCATGATGTATGTGAACTTCCTTGCATAAAATCGTAAATCACACAGTGGAGAGAATTGTAAAAATATGCCGCGAATGACTTTGTCCACAGTGAAAATATGTCGGCGGAAAGTGAACTGAAAAGGACACTTGGCTTCCACCGATAAATAGAAAAGGAAGTAGTTTTCAAACTCAAGTGGGTCGTTAGAAAATAATGAGAAGGACGATAAAAGAGTGTATAATAAAATTCTCAGTACGACTTGTGCAGCAGTGCTTTTCGCAAGTAAGTCTTCTTATCTTGATATAACTGCGTTGAAATAACTCGAGAGTTTAATACTCGTACGCGATCAGTCTCGGCAACTCTAAATTCTTGTCGTATAATATAACCGTTCAGATTCAATTTTATTGATCAAAACACAACAAAAAGATATCTTCACATAAAAGGATTAACTATAATAAATATATTGTTAGTATAAAAAGAAAAATAAAGTTTTAAATTCTGTGCCTTATCCGCAGATCAATATACACAAACAATTAAATTATTATTCACAGTATTACATATATATGTATATCAATTTATACTGAAATATTTAAGCATTACGACTTTTATTCTAAAATAATTTAAAATAAAGGTCGTAATGCTTAAATATTTCAGTATGAATTGATATACATATCCGCAATTCTACAAATCGCATGCCAAAATATTTTTTATTCTTGAAACGAAATTATGGATAGAACTAGAGTAGTAATATCACATATTAAACTGACAAGCAATTTAATAATAATATTGATGCTAATAAGCATCTTATAAGAGTCTTAATAATTTGATATTAATACACAGAAAAAAAGACTATTTCTAATCTTAAATCAACCATAATATATTCATACATAAACAAAAATATTATAATCTTGCTTCAAAGATATCAATTTTGATTTGATTGAATTTGTATTGATATAAGATTTTTAATTGAGAGTAAGTCTTGAATTAAGTGCAAAGTAATACTTGCATCAAAACAAATTTAATCAAATCAAGATTGATATCTTTGAAGCAAGATTATAATATTTTTGCTTATATATGAATATATTATGGTTGATTTAAGAATAGTCTTTTTTCCGTGTGAGAATCTTAAAAACTGCTAATAATTGATGAATATATCAGATTTCTCTTACTTAATTAGATTTATCCTCATCGATCCAATTTTATATTATAAAATGTCAACATAAACTAAACAAAGGCATGTGCAATCATAATGTATTATATAAAAGCTGTGTAAAAAGATGAAAACTGAATAGGATATCTCAAAATTGAATTACGTGTGGGAATCTGCGAGACATAATCGTATTTTGTATTTTGACAGGAGCTGCGACGTTTGCGAGATCCATTCGTGTGTTCAACGTCGGTGATGGCGGCGGATCGATAGAACGTCTCGACAACGGCAGGAGCTTCTTTCGCAAGCCGATTTCATGCGGATCACCGGACTCTTTTCAGCGAACTTGTGCTGTACGACGTATTTTTCAAGGTGTTATGAACGTGGGGGGTCTTATCTGAGTCTGGTAAGGACGAAGCCGATGCCGCGAGAATGGCTCTGCACGGCTTTAATCCTTATGGATAGTTGATTGATAGTTCGATGTCATTACTGGTCAGGAAGTTTTGCATATGGCACAGCCATCTCATTTTCCGAAAGCTGATGAAATTGCTTGCTCTCTTTCTCCTTCGATTTCTTTTTCTTCTTTTTTTTCTTTCTCAAACTTATCTTTTGTAACCTTTCTATCAAAGGAAGTTACGTTTTCACATGTCTTGCAAACACCTGCCGATACCCGGCTGTGCTTTCTACGAAGTTGCCTTTCCGAACCGGCTATTTTTCGCTTCTCAATCTCGACGGACACACGTGGCATAACAACATCGAATCGCGCGAATAAAGCCGAAAGAAATAACGAATGTCATGCTTTCAGAAAATCTTATTTTAAACATTTTATTAATGTACATTTCTACTAATGTAGATTAATCTGAATCTCGATTTAATTTACTATTTATATCGTTTCTAAAAAATTGTTAGAATTAAAAAGAAATGGAAAATAAATTAAACCAAGATTAAAGTTAATCTACATTGGTAGAAACGAGCATAAAAGAAATAAACTTATTAATTATTAATCAAAACGGATTTTAGTGTGTTAACCGAGGGGGTAACCACTTAATGTAATCGTGGAACAGAATCCTCGAAATAATTATAAAATTTA
Organism: Trachymyrmex cornetzi; assembly: GCF_001594075.2. Lineage (NCBI taxonomy): Eukaryota > Metazoa > Arthropoda > Insecta > Hymenoptera > Formicidae > Trachymyrmex > Trachymyrmex cornetzi. Next base: position 421,126 of record NW_017298918.1, read on the forward strand.
TACAAAATCTCTATGTATAATCCGATAATTACATATGCAACCACGAGAAATCATTGTATAACATTAAATAAAATCGTATATTTTATCAAATTACTTCATAGTAGTGAAAAGAATTATTTGTAATCAGATGAAATCATGTAATCTGTGGGACAATATTTCAGCTAGTGGTTACTCCCTCGGTGTTAACTTAAGCACTGAGATTCGCTTTAATTGAAAATAGATTTATTTTTCTTAATTGATTTATTCTCGTCGAACTAATACGAGTTGTAATCTTTCAAATTCTTTTTACGTCTTTAACTTTACATGAGATAGTGTCCAATTTGTTATTATAAACATCGTATAAAAATATCAATATAAAAATAGCGTGTATAATTGTATATGATCGCGATATATTTAAACTTATACAAAGTAAATTTGAAATACAATAATTAATAATTATGAAGAATTATCATTTATGCAATATATATGTTGTATACCTACTCCTTTCACCTTAAATTTTAAATAAACTAAAAAGAAATGTATGGAATGTTTAAAGAAATGAATACATATTATCGAAAGAAGCAAAATCTTCTATCGTATCTTTATTATTTTAATATCTCTTTTTTAAAACAAAACGAAGATTAACTATTAAGTTAAACTTAGGAGCTCATTCTGTAATTCAAACGAGTGTAACGTTGTAGTCGTTAAAAGTTATAGAATAAACCTCTTATTAGTGCACTATAAATGAAGATTCCAAATTCGTATATTCGAATTAGTTAGATTGTACGGACAATTACCTTAAAGAGCCGCAAGATGTTAGCGACCATAATAGAGACCACGCTGAATGCGGCGCCTATCACACCAGTTACCGGTTTGTGGGGAACGTAAGTGGGCGTCTTGCCATTTTCACATTTGTACTCCGATATGTCCTGAAACGAGAGAAAAGTGCCAAGATACTCTTCCACTGCACGATAACGATATATAATAATAAAGAGAACACTTATTTATCAGAACATCATTTAAAAACGCTTCCCGAAACGGCGAACAAAAGTAAGGTGCAATTTCCACAATTGTGCATTTAAGTTACTACCCTTAGGCACTCTATTAGTCAGCCACATACACCCGCATTTGTTTCTGAAATTTAAAAGCAGCGACATGGCCAATGTACGTCAAAAACAAATATTATCACATATACATATATGCATAATATCAATATGAATGTGGGCCAATATTTAGCGAATGTAAACTAAATCCTATATAGCAAAAGTTGGCGTATATTAGCCATATCGTTTAAAGTCACCTTTAATATCTACCGTTCGAGTAACTTAATTTTCAATTTTTATAAGAGTGAGATTTCACTTTTCTGATTCACTCTACAAGTTTCAGAGAGTAAATAAAACTCAGGAAGGAAGTTATCTTTACGTTCTTACGTATACTTAATCGCCGTTTTGTAAAACATTAAAATAAAGTTTATAATACATTACTGCTTTAAATTTGTAAGCAAAGCATAAAAAAAGAAAAATGTCACTAAAAAAGAAATATCAATATCAAATAAAAAAAATATCTCAAAAATATTTAGACTAGAAATTAAGATTAGAAATAAAGAAATTAATTTTTCTAAATTTTTTAATCTTTTATAGTTTAACAACTATTAAAAAAAAGATAATTTTAGAAACCATATTACATTTCGTATTAGGTATAAACGTTTCTTCATAAAATGACCTAAAAAAAACAACTTTTAAAATATTGGGCAGTACTTATGATTATAATATAGTATCCTGTATAGATTAAATATAGATATATTTTCATTATTTGGAAAAAATTCAGAGAACTTTTAGAAATAAGGACAATAAAGAATATTTATTTCTTTTCTGTGCTAACAAGTTATAATGCACTTAGAGTTACTGAAAAATTATTTCGAATGTTTCTCTTTTCGTTTTAACAAGAATTATGCCGCTGGAGTTTCACGCGCACGTTTTTCACTCTATTCCCTCTCTATTCGACAGAGATTTGCGCAGGTAACTGTCGTGATGGATGAAATCCGACTGTGAAGTTACCATAAAGTTCGTTTCGTTGTGTGCAACTCGGTCGTGCTCGTTAGATCCATCCTACAAGCTACGACGTTACACGGTTCGTAATTAAGGAATCCTGTGTAATTCTCAATTCGATATGGAAATGCACTTGTGTGCGTTGGACAATTACGTTTTCACCTACTTAGGACAAACAGTCGATAAACAAAACAGTCATAAACTATCCGCTAATAGAATCTTTAATTATTAAAATACAATGTAATAATTTCTTTTAAATTTTATTGATCCGTCAAAGCAAATTATATTAATCAATAGAAATATAATTTGCTTTGACAGTTCAATAAAATTTGAAAGAAATTATTATATTATATTTCTTTATTAATAATTAAAGATTCTATGAGCAGATAGTTTATGACTGTTTTGTTTATCGACTGTTTGTCTTAAGTAGGTGCATGGAAAACGTAAATGTCCAGTGCAAGTGCATTTCCATATCGAATTGAAAATTGCACATGATTCTTTAATTACGAACCGTGTAACGTCGTAGCTTGTAGGATGGATTTAACGAGCCCGACGATTATAAATTAATAATATTAATTTATAACTTAGAAATTATGATTTCAATTTTTAATTAGTGCTTTCACTTATTTTTTATTTTTTTTATTTCTTTATCAGTGATAACAAACACAATAATAAAAATAAGATATAATATAATCGTTGGGCAATTATATTTATATTTAGAAATATTAACTTAATTCATTTTAAATAAAGATTGTATTAAGAAAATATTTATGAGATTAATAAAAATTATTTGAGATAGCTAGACATTTATTATAAAAATTATAAATTTCTCATATTTGTTTTGTAAATCTATGAATAGTCGTCCATAACGAGCTTGACATTTAATGCGAACATTACAAAGATATTATTATTAGAAAAAGCATATTATCAGCTCAAACTATATTGTAATAATTATATATACATATATAATTATGAAGTGCAACGCATTTAACAGTATCAAGTTGCTTCTATTATTTGACACATAGTTTATATTTTGCGCTATAATAACCAGCATTCGTTTAATAATGTTTCGAAGTCAATTACATTTCGCTGAATGTAGCTTTTGAGCAAGCTCGGTCGACTTGGAAAGGAGTACACTCAACGTCGACTAAGACATCGTCTTTCTCACAGAGGCGGATGAGTTTCGTCCCTCTCTTCGCAATATAATCGTTAATCTCTTAAATATCGTGAAATATCCGACTATTTAATGTAAATGTATCACTCTGCTTAATTTTTAAGCAGTGCCGCAAAAAATTATTTCCGTAAGTATACAGTTAAAGAATTGTGTCATAAGAGAAAATGATATAGAATTATTTTAATAAAATGATGGAAATTAAATTAAGGATTTATTTTCAAGCCCTTTTTTTATTTCTCCAAATTATTTATAAGCATTTTGAATTGTATATATATGTATTCTATATAGTTGTAGATCTCTATGAACACGACAGAAGAACACAATAAACGAAATTTTTGAATACATTTCTTTATTTCATTGATTGAATTCTTTAAATATTCCGTAAAATGAGATGAGAGTTCCATCGACATGTATGTGTAATCAGTTACAAAATACATGAAAATTTTTGAGAAACAAATGTATGCGGCACGTAAATTTTATTGATTTCCAAGCGATACCAACGATTTGTATTTACGATTTAATTTCACGAATATTCACAAACTCACTTGTGTTAGTTATGAGATTTTATCGTGCATATTCAGCGAAATTCGTGAAAACGTCTGTTCGCAGAGAACGTCGAGCGAGAAACTCGAGAATACTATTCTCTGATATGCTCAGATGATTTAAATATGGTGAAGCAAACATCACGCAAATGCATGTGCGTTGTGTATTTCTATATGAAGAAATTCTTCGAATGGCTGCATAAATCCGGAATGCATTATATTGCAACTTCAGATTATTTAAATATCATGTGTCTCCGATGAACTTATGACATATATGAATGAAATTTTTTCGAAGATAACTTGCTGTGTTTATGTGCATGTCTACGTAAGTGTAACGAGAAAATTAAGTAGCGTAAAATGTATCACTATGAGGTGGAAAGAAGGCAGTGCATTTATGAATGCATTATGCGCAAGCTGAAAATCCGTTACACATTATGAATAAATACATATTTTGTCACACGTGGTCTATTGCATAAATAATCAATAATTATTTATGCAATGAAACTGTAATAACATTGTTAACAGATTATTCTGTCAACCAATAAATCTTGTTCATGTCATGGCAAAAAATTATGACGAGTAAAATGGCATAAGCTTTATTATTAAAAAATATGATTGAACTGAATTAATATGTGCAATGTAATTGTCATTTAGCAAATAAATTGACGGGTTTTGGCGTCATAAGCTGGATTTGGCGAACATATTTAGTCTCGTTTAGAACATTATTTCGTCAAACACACACATACACAACACACGCATATTTGGATTATTATCTCTCTCGTATGAGAGATCTACAGTCAATAAATGTATTACATTCATGTAATAATGTAGAAATATATATAGCGACGGGATATTTGAAATTATAATATTAAGATATGTTAAATTAGAATTATTAAAATATAATTTATAGTTGCTAAAATACAAGCATCAGAAGCTCAAAAAGAATAAAAAGATTAATCATCCATATTAAACGTTTTAAATATCGGTAAAAAGAGCTCATCAAACTTTTATAACTCTCGTCGACATCACAAAGTGCCTATCAATTCTTATAAGTACATAATTTACGATTAATCGTTACCTGTTATCTGAATTATTCGAGTAGGTATCAGTTATGTCCGACATGATGAACGAGCTGTAAGATACAGAAAGCTATCAGTCAATGAGACGTGATGGCTCTTAAATCATGGCATCGTTCCAAAGTGTTCGGCATCCTGAGCGAGTTTTGAAAGAGACTGAAGACCAAAAAAAGAGATTCATGCCGTTGAATCCATAGATCTTCGTTCAAGAAGGTGTGTTCTTCTGGCGAGGTAACCGTTCTCGCTCGAACGCGCGAGAAATAAATCCAAACACCGGATTTGAGCATGCATTATTCACTTTGAGAAAGATGTATTCGTTCCGACGTGAAAAATAGAAAACAAATTTGTTCAACGACCAATCAACGACCATAAATTAAACGTACTCGCAATATTGATACGCATTTCTAATGAATTTAATTTAAAAGGCTTCCGTAAAACATGAGTTTCTGTTCTTAAACAGCATAATAAATATATAAGATTTTCAATAATATAAAGCTAAAATATGTCGATTCTTTTAGATCATACTTTTAAATTATAAAAGTAATACAAGAGATTTTAATAAATATCGACATGTAAAAATATAAATTTATTGTAATTTTGCAAAATCTGAACATTTTAATTTTTATTAAAATGCTTAAGATTAATGGCATAGACTTTAAAGGCCCGTCTACAATACACGGAGTAAGAAGTAAGAGTAAGAAATTGACCAATCACAGACCGTGTATTGTAGACGACGCCTTATAGATATATAAAATTAACTGTAGATTTTATATGAATTAGATCTTTTAAGTAAACAGGAGTAGACAAAAAGAGAGAAAAAGAGAGGAAATTTTAAAGACAAAAATAAAGAACAATAGAACTGTTCCAATTTTTAACTACAGATAAATAATAAATTCTTCCAAAGAGTGATCGATTTCTAATTGTAAATAATAACGTGCAGAAGAAAGGATATAAATTAATGTAATATTTAAGAACAGTATGTAATAATAGCGATACAGGCCTGATGAATATTGCGCACACAAAAGAATTTATAAAAATCTACGACTCCCACTGGTACTTGATGATTTACGATTTTCACGTGATAACTGTTCCCAGGCGCACAGTCGTAGCGCTGAATGGGAAGCGAAGGCAATTGCTTGTCAGGAAACATGGGAAATAAATGGCTACGAACGAGTGTCGCGTCGCGCGAAATCAAAAGGTGGGACTTTTGGCAATTGCGGACACGAAGGTGATTCTTCAAGATCGTGCAACGTGTCGCTTAACCGTGATAACGCGATCCAATTTCGTGGTCTACGCGGAACGACGGAAAGCTATTACATCCGACAACTTTCCTTTATTAATCACATAATTAAGAGAATAATTAAAACTTGTAATATGATAGAGTATAATTAAACACGATAAAGGATGGTATTCTCATCCCCTCAGTAAATTAATACAAGGTGCTTTGCAGAAGGCTCAAACAAGATTTATGTTAATGTATTGAAGTATTCTCTTGATTATACCTATCATTTTAGTCCAAATTCAATAAAGAGTTTGAATATAATATGATATTTAACAATGCAAATTAAAACTCCAACGTAATTCTTATTTCAAGCTTAAAATTTAATTTAATTTAATTTAATTTACTTTAATCGCACATTCAGATGTTTTTATTTAAAATTAACTTATTTAACTTAGTTAACTTTAGAAACAAAGGGCAAGGATTAATTCGATTTCTTATTCCTCTGAACAAAAGAAAAAATCTAGTTTAAAATTATTTATCCCATAAAAGCATATTCATTTGTACATATTGGAGTTTAGGAAAAAATTTCAATTTGACATTAAAGTTCAGTTGAAAATAAACGTTTCTAAAGTATGACTTGACTGTAAGTCTGTAATTCTATGCTATATAGTAACATGTTAATCCCAATTTATCTACGATTCACAGAATTTATACCGCACTTCGTACCGCTGAGTACTACATTGAGTTGCCCGCGGCGACGCAGACTTCTCTCTTTTAAGTTCGCGAGATAAATTCCCGGCGTGAATAAAAAGGAGCCAGGGGATGGAGACTGACTTATATGAATTTACTATGATTCCATGAATCTTACTCAAGCAGAAGTGCTACTTCCAGCAACGAATACATTCCCATGTTGAAACATTTTTTAGTTAGAATATAAAAAAAAAACCGGTAAAATCAAGAAAAAGAAACTTTCAATAACAATTAAATCGTTTGTACGTGCATTTTAGAATGCAAACACGATGTTATACAATCAATGCCGAGAGTACTTTTGAATTCTTTTACTTTTCAATCAAACAATTTCCATATAGAAAAAATTCAAGTACTATTTTTATTAAATTTTATATACGTTCTATTTTTTAGGAATCCTTTTATGTAGAAGACAAGTAATTAGAAGATACACACTTAAAATCTAATGACAGCTTTTTACGATACAATAAAATCTTATCAAAACTTTATTCTCTAAACTATAAATCTAATTGAGAAACGGATAATTACGGTTAAAACAATACCTTCAACTGCTAGAATAAATTAACTTCTCTCATCGCACGAGGAAGTAAAATTGAATGCGCGCAAGAAGAGCTAAATTATAGATGCGCCTCTGAGTTATAAATTCCCGTCAAAAGAAAGTATTATGTTGCAATGACAAGAGCAACATGTCAGTAGAATTATTTCCGGTGCACGTTGTAACTAATTACTTTACTGGCACGCTTCAAACCACTTTCGCGAACAATTTGAGTCCTGTCTATATCACGTTCGCCGATACGTGACTCACAATTAGAAATATCCTCCTATATCGTACTCTGCAGTTTTTCTGCGTAAAATTTTGTCGATATGCTCGTGTCAATTGAACGTGGCTGGCATTACATGTGCCGAGATGAAAGATGAGTTCAGTGGTTGGAAAACGTCTGTCGAACTCCACAAATTCTGATCTGTCTCTTTGGAATTTTGTCAGTCGGCTTTTTTACGCTTGACATGATAGTCCTTATCGAGAGGCTTTTTACCAATGTAACTACACAGTCAATGATACTAATCCCTGGCACATCCCGGCGACCAGAATATCGATCTTTCCAAATAAAGCACGAATACAATGAGATTTTAATTCCGGATGAATAAGCTTTTAAGATAATCGGGCGTTTGATTTATCTTTCAAATAATAACTATTATTTTAAATAACTACATAAATCTTATGTCTTTTACATGAATAAATAGTTTATAAAGTCCTAAAACAAATTTCACGTTAGACATCTATAATTTAACTAATAAGAGATGATATAATTTAACTCATATATATATATATATATATATATATTATATATAAAATTCCAATTCTATTAACATTAATAATTATATGTCAAATTTTGTTGAAAATATAAAATATGTTTTTATTTTATACTTGTTGAATTTTTGTTTTATCAGAAGGCATTTGTTAATTTTGGAGTCACATATAATATATATTATTAGAACGTTAGTACTTTGATAATAAAAGAGTTTAAAATTTCAAGATTTTTTATAATATGTTTTATTTTTTATTATTGTGGCTATAATATGTTCACAGTCATCATCCTGACAAAATGGAATAACGATTTCGATTAAGTAGTTCGATTCATCTTTTTGTTTCACTATATCAATTTTCTTTCTTATATGAATTCCTATATGAATTTTCTTTCGATATCACGTGACTGCGACAGAGAATCACATTTGAGTTTTCAAGCCCTCACAAACCTACGGACTTTATTACAGTTCTTCGTCAACTTCGCCAACAGAATAATAATGTTGGTCGCTGGAATTTGCCAAAAATTCTGGACTTGACTATCATTTGTCACAGCCTGATGATAAAAAGGAGAAAAAAAGAAATATTCAACACGACCCTTTATATGCGCACTAATAAAAAAGTTCCTTGCATACGCTTTACGATACGTGGTACAAACGATAACAATGTTTAATTTTTTGCTGTAAAATATTTTCCATAAATCTTATGCAGATTCGTGTATAAAAAAAAAACAGGGAATGGAAGAGTTACTTTTCCGTTACTTTTACAGTTACTTTTTATAATAACAATTCGATAATGATATTGCAATTTTTTATGACTGTAATGATGACTAACTAAACACTGAGGTTACGACGCTAAGGAAAGTCACTTTAAAAAGTAAATCGTCATCATTACGTGTTACTTATTGAAAAAAGTAATAAGTAACGATCAATAACGCCATAAAGTTATTCTGTTATAAGTTACATTAAAATTTAAAAAGTATAACGAATTACAAATTACGAGTCATTTTTTTCAGTAACGAATTACTTTTCCAACCTTAATAAGTAACTATTGATTGCTCCAACTTTGTTACATTATCATCATAAAAAGTCGTAACGTCATTATTAAATTGTGATTACAATAAAGTAACTAAGTAATGGCAATTACAATAATTACTTCCATTCTCTAGACAAGAAATACAGCAGCATTTTTAAACTATAATTTTACATAAAACATCCTTGATAATTTTCTGCTCCTGTAAATCTCCTATGAAAATTTTTATGTTATTTTTTGCTCATAAAAAATTTATATAGTTTGTAATTTTTACCAGAAATTTTATATTTCAAGCAAAACAGCAATCTACCTCTTTTGCTTTTCATATTTCATATGCTTAATAATTTTCCTTATTTTTTTATAAATACAAAGAACAATCACTAATCAATATCTTGTGCAGGATGTGTCCCATCATATTAAAGATCATTCTATTAAAAATGGAATAGCGACAACAAAAATATTAGAATCCTAAATAAATATATAACACAGGCCGACATGGATTTTAACCCAGAAACGGCAGTATGTTATCCCGAAGATTTTTGGCATGCTAAAACCAAATCCGTAGCCAAAATTGTTCCATCACGTCAGGTTTCCGAGATATTCTAATCCAAAAGTGCCAAAAAGGCCTATTTCGAGCATTTTTAGATTAAAAAAATATCTCGTTAACCTGATGTGATGGAGTAATTTTGGCTACGGATTCGAATTCGGCATAAAAAAATCTATAAAAATTATCTATGATTATAAATGGATCAACTGAGTAATATGAAAAAAATTAGATATATTCCAACTGTGTCCACCGGCCTTAAGGCGTCTCCAATCGATATGTATACATCAACTTTGCATACATTCACTAAATATTGACTACATTCAATATGAATAAGTATAATTGTGTGCAAAGTTGACGTATACATTGATCATATCGTTTGGAGACGCCTTAAAGGTGGACATACTTGCAATTTACATCTAATTTTTTTTATGTTACTGTGTTGATCTATTTATAATCATAGGTGATTTTCGTAGATTTTTTTATGCCAAACTCGAATCCATAGCCAAAATTGCTTCATCACATCAGGTTAACGAGATATTAATTTTAATCTAAAAATGCCCGAAAGAGGCCTTTTTGACACTTTTGGATTAGAATATCTTGGAAACCTGATGTAATGGAGCAATTTTGACTATGGATTTGGTTTTAGCGTGCCAAAAACCTTCGGGATTACATACTGCCGTTTCTGGATAAAAAAAATGTTTTTTTTTGTAAATCTGTGTAATTATTGTTTTAATAATCAAAACGATAAAAATATCATTTTCTTTTTAAAAATAGGAAAAATAATTTATTTGTTGAAATATGTAGTATGTAAATATCAAATGTGATACACAAATATTGCATACACACGTTAATTAATGAATTTTTTAATTTGATTTAAAATTAAATTTTATAAGTGTGTTATTTGAAAACAGCAATAAAACGATCGAAAAAGTATAAAATAGTATGACGGAATAAATTTTTCATTTATTTTGTCTTTGATATTTTTAATTCACCGTTGATTGAATAAAATATCACGAAGAGAAAAATTGCTTTCGTAAAAATACCAAACCTTACTTCGTAAAATAAGTAAAAATGCGATAATTAATATGGTATTAATGATTTAGATGAATTTATTATGAGAGATGCCAGATATTTTTGCATCAATTATTGCCATATCAATTTGAATGACATTACAAAGAACTACATCACGTTCGTAAAAAATGTATTTGATAACAGAATTCGCAATTTCCGATCCATATCAAATTCTTTTCTCGGGTATCCATAGATACTAAAAACTGGCGGAATTCATTCCCTTCCCTTCTCTTTTGCACCACCCTTCGTTTCACATCCCTTTGAGCTCGAGGTTAACTAGACTTGGCTAAAAATCGATCAATGACAGAATAGTCAATTCCAATCTACGAGTGTTAAACTCATATTGCGGAACCAGTGAATAATCAATAGAAGATAAAAATAAACTTTTCTAAATTATTATTTTTCAGTCAATATCTAATATATATAATGTTTTAAAAATATAAAAACCGTCGATTTCGTTACACATGTTATGTAGCTCAGATTATTAACTTAAAGAATTCTGGCGATATCGTAAAAATATACTTATTGGGCAAAAATTTATTGTATTATAAATAGAAATCTAATGTCGTTTCCATCTACTATAAATCGTGATGTAGTAAAATCGAACGTAAAATTCTTCAATTTAAAGAAAAATAGCGATAATAAAAATATGTTTGTCGTATTGTAATTGTCGTAGGTGGTTCCAGATTCGAGATAATTTCCGAATACAAAAGATCTGCACGTTCAATGAAATATCTGCATTCTTCTCTTGTGAATAATAGATTACAGTAAATTGATTAACAAAGTGCCATGTTAATTTCCGATGTTAATTTTGTTAGGTATTTTGAAGAATATCGGATAAAAATTCGAAACGAGAAATAAGCTCGAATGTAAAAACATAATTTAAAAAAGCGAATGCGTCTCTCTCTCTCTCTCTTTTTCTCTCTTAATTAGTTTACAGCAAACTTTTGTAATTAATTGTTAGTATTAAATTTAGTTAGATAATAAATTTAACGTTGAAATTAAAAAAGTGTTAATTAACTGAACATTTTAACATAAATTTTTGACAGTTAAACTGTGAAAGAAAGATATAAATTTGAAAAACCATTTAAAAATATTCCTGCAATCACGAAATACATATTTTCTCTCCGAAGAAACATTGCAGTGTATATATTTGTGAGGTCTCAACATAACGACAATAAATAATTTAACATATAAATTATTAATATCGTTCTCTGGGCGCATGAATTGTGATCGAAATATTGTTTTTATAGAAATTGACATGAATTAGCCAACTTTACTAATGACTGGCGTTTGATTCGTTGATTCGAACAGAGCAATTTCATAATGTAAATATAAACAATATCTCTTCCTTGTTGATTAACAAGGAAGAGATATTGCTCTTCAGATCATAATATGTATTTTGGAAGGTCATTTCATATTTAATTAATTGATATATTCGGAATAGTATAATTTAATACATATATATAACATTATATTAAGTGTTAAACTTAATTCCTGCCGTTTTTTGTCTCCAAAATTGATTTGTTTCGAAGGGAAGATCAACGAATACCTTAATCAAAGTAATTTCCTCCATTTTCAACTTTATTACTAATTAATAATACTTTATTAATAATACTTTGATTAAGTATGTCTCTTCGAAACAAATCAATTTTGGAGACGAAAAACGGCAGGAATTAAGTTTAACACCTAATATAATTTTCATAATAGTTAACAAGACATTAATTACTAAAAATTGCCGAATATTGGTTTTCAATAATTTTTTACTCAAGTACTATCAAAACTTTACAGAGAAATAGTAAGTGACAAAAATTGTTTATTTTCTTCTCATAGAGCTCTGAGAATTAAAAAAAAATTTTTTGGTACCACATTTTCTCATATTGGTAAAAATAGTTATCAATATAAAAAAATGTAGTATTCAAAAGTTGATAAAAAATTCTGAAAAAATTCTTAGTTTTATAAAAAAAAAATAAATAATTTTTGTCTCTTGCTGTTTTTCTGTAAACTTGATAGTACTTGAATAAAAAATGATTGAAAACAAATATTCGGCGAATTTTAGTAATTAATATCTTGTTAACTATTGTGAAAATTGTAAAATAGTACAGGACTTTTCGACTCAGTTTAGTTCACTCTATCCTTATGCGAGAGTTTTATCAATACTTAACGAATATTCTGTATAACATTTTTTTAATTATAAAAAATATATATCTGTGAATATGTATTCGTGGGTGATATTGTTATATTATTTTCGAACAAAAATGTTTGAACAATTAAATCCAAATTATTTCCTATCCATGTATACAATTCTATTTCTCGCTCTACTTCATCTGCAAAAATGCAAAAACAAATTGCAAAAAACCATTTTTTCTATGTATGTACGTTAGTAGTAATGAGAAAAAGCTTTTATATTTATATTGAAATGTATATATAAAAGATAAAAGGAAATGCATAAATTTCACATTAAGCAGAATATATATTTTCTTAAAAGAAATTATGAATATTATATTATAACATAATCATAAAAAGTACGGCATTTGACAATGCAAATTTAACAAATTTGTTAAATTTTTATTTATTTGCAAATATTGAACATTGTAATTAAAAAATTCTTGCATAAAACCAGTAGAGCTGTTATTATAACAATAATTTAAATTAATATAATATATATATTCTTTTTTATTAATTAATTTTTTTATGAATTATTTACATATGTCTATAATTAATTCTAAACTAAGTTTTAAACAATGTTTCGAATTAAATAACTTGACATTTACTTACTTAAAACATGAATAACTTCTTGCTTGATACAATCTACTTGTCTATCTAGTTTTATGTTTCTTTGAAATTAGATAGGAGTATATTAATCGTTCGGTCATATTGCTGGGCGGTAATTTTCGGCACTTAAGATGATTAGAGGATGATAAGGAAGTGAAGTGAGTAGAGGAAGATTACGATGATCGATAGTGACGTTCCGTTAGAGTTTCATCGGCCACCGCTCTCGAGTTTTCATGAACGTACACGTCAATCACTTTTTCTTATCCAAAGTTTTCGTCGTCAAAGTGGCTTTCTCACAACTTTTCACGGTGATCAATGCCGTCATTGAGAACGTCGAAGTTGTTCTAGGTTGATAAAGTTCTTTGAATATATTAAGTTTACACGCTGATTTTCAGCTCTATTAGTATACTGTCCTGGCTTTGTTATTTGAAAGAACTTCTTTGGTTTATTTGATACTTTTACGAAGTTATAAGTTATTTTAAGTATTACTACAACTGAAAGATTTTTCTAATATTATATATTGTATAATATAAGAGTTGTAACGAGTACACATAAAATAATTTAATAAACAATGCATTTGAAGACTATAATTATTAACTACATAAACTAATCGCAAATTTTCTTTTTTTATCTTTTATATATGAGATATACTTACTACACATCACACAATAAGCAAACAAATTCCTCGTTATAATTCTTGCAACGTTGGTTAAACTTGGTGCAATGCAAGACAACTTGAAACTAATAAGGGAAGCTAGCGAAACTTTGCTCTTACTGATAAATAATTTTCTTTGAAGTAACCTAACCGAAGTAACGTAATCCACACGCAATTCATTAATCCAAGTTACTACTCTCTAGAAATAGATATGAAACAATTAGTACATGTGGGATGCAGAACGCATAAAATTTTGATTCTTTGAATAATTCAGAATTGGTCCTTTTAGCAAAATTGTATTAATATTTTTACTAGCACCCTGTTAAAACTATTTGTTTTTCATTTGGATGCTTAAACACATCTGTTTTGTCTATTTGTCTAAACACACTATTATTTGAATGTATAAACAATTATTTTTCTATTCATAAATTTTAGTATGTTTACCGCATCAACATACTTCTAGAACTCTCGCGTTCTTGAATCTTTGGACACCTACTTCCTTTCTGTTCTTAAATCCATATACGCTGCGAATTCTCAAATCCCGTTTAGCCAGCGCTTTTGTTTCGCGACAGTTTTTACTCTTTTACGCGCTATGGTCGCTTGGTGCCGCACGAACCCGACGAGAAAGTCGCAAAGTTTCTGAAATTGCATTCTGTGCAACACGCATAAGCGTCATAAAACTCGCGCTACAAGAACAGCCGTCAACGAAACTAGGTAGTTAAATCAAATATCGACAAAACTTAAGTTCTCTCGTACAGACAACAAGCGAATACAATAACAGCAGGACTTCGCGAACTTAATTTCGTTTGATTTCAATTCGAACAAACGCGCCCGCATATTTATTCCACTGCCTTGTTAATATCATTATCAGTAAAATGCTCTATGTAATTTCCTTTGCATAAATATTCGTCGAGTTAATGTTATACTATGCATTATTATAAATACAATAAAAATAGAAAATAAAAATAAGTAAAAGAAAATGAAAATATGCTCTCTAAATTGCTTAGAATAAAATCTCACTCCAAAAGAGTAAAAATACTGAAAGAAAAGATTGGCTGAATATTGCATAGCATTTTTAATTGATTGCAGTATCCAATTTTTGATTGTGTTAGCCTATCAAAATCCTACTGACATTGCGGATAGACTAACGCAACCAATTGGCTGCTGCAATCAATTAAAAATGCTACACCATATTTTATCATCTAATTTGCTGCAACAACCAATCTTTTCTTTCAATGTAATATTTTCATTCTTTTGGAGTGAGATTTTACTCTAAGAAATTTAAAAAGTACATATGTATATAATATAATACATATGTATAAATAATTTATACAATAAATGCGCACTTTCACGTTTTCATTTCAATTTCACTTTCAAAAAATCTCAAAAAATTGTATAAAATCTTTCGTGATATATAAAGAAATTCAAAATTCTTAATTCATTGAATATTAAATTGTGCAAAATTATTAAACATTAGAGGAAAAGATGATATTATGATTAGTATAAGTACAATAATTCTTCTTAATATCTCTATTAAAAGTGACAAATTCTAGTAGTTATTTACAAAATTATTTGTTAAATAGCTTGCCGTTACACCATATGACGTTGATACGCTATAATACACAATATAGCCAGCATTTGTTATAACGCATTTTTATTTTCAAGCATTTCGAAACATACATTTCGAATTATACAAAGTTAAACAATAGCATGGCATTTTGTTATGTGGTCTCCTATGCATGCTGATTGTTGATGGCCTCTCTCTTTTTCATATCAAAATGATTATTCCATAAATCGATTGTAGCTTTACTGTTAATCTACAGTTCATATTACGTGTATCATAGATTTTTAATACTAAGGTCTATATGCAAAAAAAGTTTTTTTTTATGTGTAATACATTTTATACATTAATATTATTCTTTTTGTTAATATTTTTTTAACAAAACCAATTTTTTAAATCTATTTTTGTGGAAGACCATAATACCATCCATGTTTCTTTTCAAGCCATTATGTAATGTTGCTACATTTTTATAAATAATATCTAAGCAATAAATGTAACTTTGAGCCTAGAAATGATTAAACAACGCTTTGACGAATGCAATCGTTAAGTTTCAAATATTTATTATTTATTAATCAAATTATTCTATAAAATATAAATGAATGCCATAATACTACCTTCTTCTTTACTGGAAGTAATATTTACTGAAATATTATTTATTATACATTATCATAAAATAAAGTTCAAATAATGAATTTCGATATCTGCTACTCAACTTGCTAATAATAGTCATAAAATATATTTTAATGAGGCAGAATTATTGTTCGAATTCTTCATTATTCTGTGAAATATGTCGAATAAAGTCCGCTGCGTTTATTTGCGAAAAGTAACACTCAAGTAAAAATACTTTCTATACATTGCTTTTAAAACTTCGGAATACTTTGACGAAGAAAAGAGCGCATTATCGGAAACCGATATCCGCGCAAGAAAAGCAGACAGACTGTAATTACAAGACGTTACATGATACCGGTGTACTCTGGCAAGCCATTAAGCAGTTTTTTTTTACCGTAACCCATATGAAAACCGCTTCAATTTAATATTTCTCAAAATAGCGCACTTTTGTCTACTTATATTCGAATACTTTAAATTTTCATAGCCAAAATTTAATGGTTTTTGTATTAAATATTCCGTAACATTTTTATATTGGAAAAAGAGCATGGAATGAATATATATTGATTATTTTTGTAAAATCTGTCATCATTAAAATATTACACATATAATTCCGCTAGTAGGATATTTTGAAATATCTCGACACTAAAGAGCATATTACACACAATACACAATAAAATAATTATTAAATCTCACATTACCACGTATATATTTATTAATGATTAAAAATGTATTTTTAGACATCGAATTTTTCAGAAAATTTTAACAAATTATTCGATTTTTACAAAAATCACTCAATTCTTATTTCCAAAAGATATTAATTATCAAGATTTATTTATAAAATCGTATTGTATCTTAAAATTGGTATCAAATAAATGGTTCTTCAATAAAAATACGACTGCAATAATGCAATAATACATTATTTCAAATTCATCTCAAATAAAACTTTGAGTTAGTTCATAAGTATAATAATCTAACTTAAAAATAAATAACATTGCTCTTTAATTTTAAATTTCTACTTAATGCACAGATATCTAGTCATAGATTATTTTTGTTATTTTATGTAATCTTCTATATTCTCTTCGGACCTAATTTTATTGAAATTATGTTAAAACAATTGTTTTTAATTCCGTTCATGCATACTTAAATAAATAATTCATATTTCAATCAATTAATTATTTCCAAATTTTGACTATTTTTCCAACATATACCTACATTATTGTATACATCAAATCTCAGATGTCGAAAGAATTAAATAATTTTAACGGATGTGTCTTCAAATTTGATATACATTACAATGTATGCTGGGTCTGAAGGGGATATGTAAAACAACATTTTTTATTAAAATGTCGCTTTAAATTTAAAAAATTAACTACAATAATAATATATATTACATAACATAATATATCGCTTTTATTATTGAAATATAACCCGTGATAAAATGTTGATCTACAACATTAATGCAATGTAATATTGAAATCTATAATTATACTAATAAATGCTGTCAAATTTATCGATCTAATTAAAAGTTGTTAAAAGTTTTTAATAAGTAGAAAAACGATTCAAATAATTTAATAATAAATAACTAATATAAAAGGGCTATGAACCAAGCTGGATGTTTTGTGCTAATAATTTTTTTATAAACAATCAAAGTTAAATATAAACAATATTTAATAAACGTTTCGACTCCGGTCATTCTCAATGTTAGACAATTTGAATTAATATTGATAACGAATAACGTAATATAAATTATAATACACGCATTTTAAAATTTAAATAACACAATAATGCTCGCATGTTAAAAAATTAACTGAAGTAAGAAGATGCAATCTGACCCAATTCTTGGAAGCAATCTCATCAACCATAATTGTAGCTGTTTGTTAATCATATTTAGTGCTGTCATGTGTGTCTTTAATAAAAACGACTCCTAACAATAGAGTCAGCTGATATGAAGGAATTACGTGTAATTAAAATATAAAACCGCTTTATGTTTTTCGTAGTAACTGTAGTCTGTTATTTTAGTGCATCAATACGATAAAAGATTATGGAGTACAATTATATGTATTCTAATAAGCTGAAACGAAAGATCTTGCAACTGAGGAACTCTAAGAGGTAATGCCCTCTCAGAGATATATTGTTTATATTTAATCTTGATTATTTATAAAAAAGTCATTGGCACAAAATATCCAGCTTAATTCTAGCCTTTTTTAATATTATTTATTTATTTTTAATAAGTCTTTAATAAGTTCGTTTCCTCATTTTTATTTTATTTAATTGCTATAATGTTTTAATTTTAAATTTAATTAAGCTCAATGTACAAAAATTGTTATAAAATAATGGAATATACAAAAAAGTCATAAAGTAACATTTATCAATGTTTCTTAGAAATAGTCTGTTTATTATAAAATAATTTATTATGAAACACACACACACACACACCAAAATATAAGTTAGCCACATTAAAAGCACTATTAAAACCAAAATTTTACGTTAACGGCACAAGTCCACAAAAGCGTAAAAAGTAAAAGGTAGCACATTGAGCCGTGAAAGTAATTAGTCTTATCCATCACCGCGATTGATCGTGACACGGCATGAGATGCGAGTCTTTATCTTCTCCATTTTCCTAGCCTCGTGAGTATATGTATATAAACGCGCGTCTACGTAAGCCATCCTCTTTTTTATTCGTACATATATTCAATTGGCAGACTATCCATGGCCGCTTCATTAATGTCACTTTTAGAGTGGTATATCATGTTCGATAGAATTCGTGCGAACGCTCGATAGAATCGTCGTTAGATTTTTGTTTAATTATTGTTCGACCGACTGACCGAGTCGGAAAGTGAACAGTATTGTAAATTGATACGAATAATAGATTGAGGT
The DNA here is from genome assembly GCF_001594075.2 of Trachymyrmex cornetzi. Classification (NCBI taxonomy): domain Eukaryota; kingdom Metazoa; phylum Arthropoda; class Insecta; order Hymenoptera; family Formicidae; genus Trachymyrmex; species Trachymyrmex cornetzi. The sequence continues at coordinate 440,344 of NW_017298918.1, forward strand.
CAACATGGAGGTAAAGCCGCGATTTCGAAATAAATGGCAAAACCATTCCAGCGATTTCACCTAGTCGGATATGACGCGATCGTCATCGAGTCAAACGATGTCGCCATCAACGCTCCATTGGCTACAATATCGTTCTGTTGACGAGTAAAATACAGAGTTCCGTCGTTGCGACTCCATCGTAATTTTTAACAAACTTTGTTATTGATAAATCTCGAAATATTTATTATATCAAATATTATATGATAATACTAAATGAGATATCACAAAATGAAGGGACTACGGTTTTTAAATTATGACAGAAAAAGCTTTTTGTGCTAAAGCTTAATATCTAAATAGCACAGAGGGTTCAAAAAGAATTCAGTCGTATGTCATCAATTTTGAATTCAGATGTAAAAAATTCTTTTTCTGAAAAATTCTAAAAAGAATTCTTTTTACATCCGAAAATAAACTCAGAATTGATGACATACAATTGAATTGTTTTTGAACTATCTGGATAGCGAATAAATAATAAATAGATGATTATAATAAGAAAATTCATTTTGTAACAAATTCAACAAAATGTTATGCTATTGTGTTAATTATACTTTTATCTCTCAAGTTCGTTATCTCTTGTCAGAGACCTCTTTTGTATATGTATATTATATATACATATATGGGAATTATAGTTTTTAAGGGTTCTGAACGCGCGACTTGTTAGAAGAGATTCTCAATCAAAGATAAATATAAAGCTCGGTAGTTTGCCTTCCAAGAGATAACGATCAAATAAAATCTAATGCACTGTGCATTAGATTTGAAGTCTGAATCTGAATGAATTTGAACTCGGATCTTTGGCAGATCGCGCAACTTTCTACGTCTTACGATTGCCACAAAGATCGTCACACACACTTTTATAAAAATAATAAATAATTTAATTCTAAAATTATAATTTTCAAACTCGCTAAGTAGTAGCAGTTATTTGACAATTCTCTCTTATCTCAATTTGAATGTGACACGTAAACAATACACTAGTCTCAAATTTAAATATTTCCGATCTTAAATACTTCAACAAATTACTTGAGAATTTGGTTGCAAAATTTTGCTATAGCCTAATATTTTATGCTATTATAAATACAAACATTATATATGTAGGTTATAGGTATATGTTTCTAGAAAACAACAATGAATTCAGAATAAGAATAATCATGATATCGCATGATTACTTGGTCGGTCACTATATATCAGAGTTTACCATATTTCATGTACAAAATTGTAAATATTTGCTATACTCATCTTGAATTTTCATGATGATACATTGTAAACGTGCTCCCCAACGTTAGCTGTATGTGAAAGGCGATATTGCAGAAACTATCTAATATTTGCGAGCAGATTTCGACACGGTATTCACAGACGGTTGATAAACTTGTGCTTCTTCCCGGAAGCTGACTGTCCTCTGCATGCAGACTAATGAACACTGCAACGCACCTGTGGGACTTCGCAACTTTGCCTTTCATTCTGCATGTTGACACATAGTTATCGCCATGATTGAGTTAAATTCTACTGGGATGAAAGGGCCAGCAAAGCATGATGGTGATTGCTGAATAATGTTTGGTGAAAGGATTACGTGCAATCAATACCAATATTTTATTGCAATGTATAAACAAAATAATTGGCATCAAAAAACAATTAAAATAGCATGACGAATACGTTTTATAAATGTTTATACGATAACATAGAATAATTTATACTTATGCATTGTTACGCTTATATATTATTAATTTAAATTTAAATATTTTTATTTTTAAAAAAAGAGAAGAAGACAGAAAAACAGATAAACATTTTCATATTTTTAAATCAAGAAATTCCTCACATTTTTCAAACATATACATACATACCATATATCTACTAAGTATTATATTCGTGAACTTTAAGGTTGCTAAGTATCCTCGAGTTTTGGTATTCTGTAAACTATGCATCCTGCTTGCCACAAAGCTTCTTTAGTGGTCGTTTCTTCACTTATTTCTTTGTTCCTGTAGCTTTGATTCGTTAAAAGTAACTTTTATAATTTCGGATTTTCAAATATTATCTTTTATTTTTGAAAATTTTTCAACTGACAAATAATACTCTCATGCTATCTAAAGTAATAAAAATTTTTCTAGAGAATATAATAACTTCATATGTGTGTAAATCGTATACGTGTGTATACAATTACAGCAAATAACTTTTTTTTTAATTTTATATGTATAAAGATTATTATTGAGTTATTTACTTCACTAAATTGTCGAAGTAATAGAAGCAATCACCGCACTCATTTATTTTAAACAATTTATTCAAAAATACAAAGCACGTTTGACAAATTGTTATAACTGAAATAGACAACCGAGTTTTTACAAATTAAAAGCTATTTTAGCTTTTAAAGGTTTTACTTTTTATTTAAAAATAAGCTATATGACTTTAATTAAAATCAATTCAATTTCTCGAGAAGAGGATGCTGAGGATACATATGTGCGTGCTTGCATTATCATGCATTTGTTCTCCTCGCTGCATTTCCCAACTGCAATTTCTCACAACTGCCGTGCCGGGAATGCTGGCATTACATTCGATTTACTCTATTTGTTTTCCAACGAGTCTCGTATTGATATATGAATAAAATTTGCCATAGGAAAATTATTGCCATTGAAAACTAATATCATATAGTAGTTATTCCCAATAAATTATTAAATATGTCACTGTGACACTTGATTATAAAATCGAAGACTTGTTATAAAAAGACTGTAATTTCCATGTCGTATGTTCAAAAAAACTTTGTAAAGAGATCCCACGTGCTAAGGCTAAAAACTTTAAAGGGAGAGAAATATCATTTATGAGACTTTTATTTTTATTTACTTATAATCTTTTTTATGTCTCTTCTTTAATTAATTCAGAATTCTTGATTGAATTTTAAAATAGCTTTTTTAAGTGACTTATCAAGCATAATGCACGCATTATTCATTCATAATTTTTTAATCAATATTAAAAAATAGTTCGATGAGATCAGTAACAATTTATAACGTTTTAACCAACTCGATAACCTCTCACTCGATTTTTTGTCGCTTTCCAAATTATATTTTGTTACGCTTACTTGGAATATTATATACCAAAATTTTTCACGAGAGCGTAAAATCGCTGGCGATTAACGAGAGCTCGATAAATAATCCACGCACATGCGTCCTTACCGTCCTATCAGGCTTGTCCACATACTTGACATAATAATTTAATCTATTTCCTTTCATTTCCTCCACCGACGACCGACCCAGTTATAACCGCAAACCCTATTTAGTTACGTCATGACGCTGACGTCGGGGCATATGATTTAGGAACCAACGGCCATTGTCCATGAGACAGAACCAGGTCGATTGCAGTGATTTCATTCGAATGTCTGACGCAAAAATATCTGATAAAAATTAGTACAACTTAATCCGACGTTGCCTTGCACAATATGCACGAGTTGAATCGTGTGGATACGATTCACGTCAGCATAAAATTTAGTTAAATGCGCACAAAATTTCATTATAACTTGCGAACAGACATAATATGCATTAATATGCGTGAATTGCTTTATATTACTATCTTACGTAACGTGAATGAATTAATTGAATCAGTCCAAACAGCAAAATTAAAAGTTTTTTAATTTGAGTTTAATTAATTCGTTGATTTTTCTAGTTTTACAGTTCTGTAGCGTCAAACATGAAATATTGTTACTATTTTATTGTCTAAAACTAATAGTAATTCTCAAATAAAATTAAATTTACTTTCAAAACTTTCTGTCAATAAAATTATTTTCAGAATATTAAAAAAATCTGTGAACTTTTGTGGATTTTTTTTCGCGGAAATTACCACAAAGAGGTGCAAAATATGCAAGATTTTCAAAAAAAGGAATGTACCATGAAAAGTAATATGAAACTCTTCTTTCTCGTTAATTATTACATGATTAAAAATCATAAAAGACGTTGCTTCCCCGTATATTTTCTACCTCATATATTTTCAAGTCCTTTATCATCCTAAAAAACAATTAATTATAGAAATGCTTTGTATAAAATATCATGAAATAATCTTTCCGAAAATTTCGGTGTACGAATAGTCCAACAATGGAACATCGATTTTTTATATATGTACATTGATGTTATTAAATGCATTTTGAGATTTAAAAAATTATTATGTTCAAAATAATGATTCATATTATAAATATAATCTATGTTTACATATTTTTAACTTATAATAATATTTAGCATAATTAATTTTATTTTTTATTGTTAAGTTGCTGTACGCTGTAAATTTTATCTGTATATTCAATACATTCTCAGCTCTATTGCTCGTGACCGAGCATGGTGACTTCTCTCATATGCATTGTGATGCGCACGCTAATTGTACACAGTCAGATATTCAATACATACCACTATATAAATTATTAATTATTATTAGATACCATACTTAAAATAAAAACTTTCCGATATCTCACATTTCTTCGCTACGAATCGTGTGTATTCCGAAGGGGTAACCACTAGCTGAAATATTGTCCCACAGATTAAATGATTTCATTTGATTTCATCTAATTACAAATAATTTTTTTTACTACATTTGAAGTCATTTGGTAAAATATATAATTTTATTTATAGTATTAGACAATGCTTTCTCATGGTTACATATGTAATTATCGGATTATACATAGAGATTTCACATGAATTTGATAATGATTTCGAGGACTCTGTCCCACGATTACATTAAGTGGTTACCCCCTCGGTGTATATATATATATTCTATATTCACCCTATTATTTTGATAGCAGTATTTATATTAAGCATATCATTTGGGGTGGCCTTATCCCACGTAAAGAAAAAACGCATTTATTTATAGTGTGTAACGGTACGAGCCATCTAACGGCTGACTCACGCTGAATAAAGGGAGGAAAACCAATTGATCGATCGATCGTGTCTCCTCTTCAGCGCACGACCTCAGCTTGAGTGGCCCCGACTTCGAGTAGCGCGTACACAAAAAGCGGCTTATACCTCTGCTACGTTAATAAATATTTACCTTGTTTTCATCCGTCATCGACACTGATATAATCGCAAGTGCAAGGATTGGCGCATAGATTCGCGGGTAGAATCGTGTCTCTCGAACGTAAGCGACACGATCTCATTTGGCGCGACTGAGCGATAAATATTTACGGGTATTACCACTTCAATTCACAAGATCCGGCGCCATTGTACTTTGTAATATTCGCAACGGGGACACGGTGTAGAGATTTGGATTCATCGCATAGATGTATAATTTTTATCGATACATATTTATCATGCATTTACCATACACTCAGGATCATGACATAATGAACGAATTTCGAGGTTATATCAATTGAAATATAAATAAATAAATATAAATAATGTCTCCACATAATTTTCTTATTACTTACAAGATAGTTACAAATAACTATCTCTCAAGTAAATTTTTCAAATTTCTCATCCAGTATATAGAACATTTGTTTGTAAGTCTATAATTAATTATAGAAATAATATTACTGTTTTAATTCTTTTATGTTCCCCAAAACAAATGATAATTAGTTTTATCTGACATCACAATTGTTTACATAAAAATTGATTTGTAAATTAATTCAATTTGCAGTATAACATTCTTTCTCTCTCATGCTGCAAACGTTTCTATGTTATATTAAAATAAATTTTTACGTTATTAGTTCTTAAAAATAAAAGAATTTTTAAAAAATTTAATAAAAATAGCAATTTTATTATTATATCTTTTTCACTAACACAGCATTTAATAACACTAACATGTATCTTTTTTTTTAAATTTATATAAAAATATACAAAATCGATTTTATGTTAAAGCATAAAAACCTTATGAAGGACAATTAATTTACAAAAAAGGGAAACAAGAATCAGAAGACAAAAACACCGTTCATAATTAAATGAGAATAAATTTTGAGAATAAGTATGTGACATAGTATTTATATTTCTCGTGTAATTTTTAATTAAATTGTTAGCAGTATCATTTTTGAAATATTTCAAGATACTATACTCGAAATATTTCATAGAATATTAAATAGATATTCTAGTTTCATTTATTTGGCAAATTTTGCTATATAAGCTAAAGTATACAGTGATTGATCACGATATAGTGATTGTTCGCTATGAATTTGTCTACATATTAAAATTCAAGTCAAATTAACAGTTAATTTCACAACATAGTAATAACTGATCTTTACTAACTTTATATATGAATAAAATATTCAATTTACAGTCTATTTTTTATTTTCCAGTCCGTAAATTAAACTCGTAAGAAAAACTGTAGTACATAATTAAGAAATACTTAACATTTCAATTAAGCGTACGTATTCAAATAGTAAATTATATTTTTATGAAACAATTAATGATATAACTTTTGTTCATCGTACATAGCTAGTACAAGGTTATGAATATTCCCTACATATTAATTTTTTTAATTCATGTAATAATTACGAGAATGAAAGGGTGGTCAATAATTGTAATTGAGAAAGTTTATTTTTTACAGTTATTGATCATTCATTGTAATTCACATATTATTCATTAGATAATTATTCCTCATAAATTAAATTACTATTTTGAGATGTTATAATATTGTAAGTTTAATTTTTCATCAAAATCCCTAAAGTAAGTCGTATGAAATACACTGAGGCACTTAACGATGCCGTTCGTAAAGGTATGGAGTTAAATGAAGCAGCACGAATATGTGGCATATCTAAATCAAAGCTTAAATTTAGAAAAGATAAACCACTGAACATCAAAATAACAATGGGTCCCTGTTCTGTGTGTGTAATTGAAATTTCATTAAATTTATCTCCTTTTCATTTTCTGAATTCTTTCTTCATTTTGATGATTCATAAATCACTTAATAATTAATCACTGTCACTTTTCTGTTCAATAACTGTAAAATTTGTGGTCAATAACTGTCATTTTCTGAATAAAAGTTTCTACTGTTGGAAAAAATGAAAAACATCATATTCAAAGTTTTTTGTATTTGGCATATTCTTTAAACCCTTAACGTTCGCTTTGTATTAAATTCAAATTTCAAATAATTTTAATAGTGATTATACAAAATTTCAGCACTTAAGTGGTCAATCACTATATACTTTACTCTATCTCTGTCTGTACACATACATACACACATACCTACATATACACGCATGCACATACTTACGCACGCACACATTAATATAGGTTGTAACTTGTAACACATTATTATGATGTGTACAAATTTGATATATTACAAAATTATGAATAAGGTGTATATATTGCGATTTATAGAAAATTACAATTTATAGAACATAAAACTGATATTTACTTTATGGAACAAAAAGAATCGTATATGATAATTATGCGATAATTATATCCTAATTGCAGTTTTAAATAGCATTTTTGGTTTAATATAAAATTTAAATAAATATTAAATAAATTTACATTTGATTAAATTAAAATTTAGTTTATAAAAATATTATAGATGAAATTAATTGAAGAAAGGATATTGTAAAAATATTTTGCAGAAAATTTCAATACGAAAAATAATTCAATTTTAGGCTATATTATTGCACGTAATATTTCTAAAATATAAAATAGGAATTCACGGATATAAGAGATACATTTGAATTCCCATTCTCAAAACAAGTTTTGACGTTGGTCGTTCATTGAGCGAAGTGGCGAGAGCACTGGGAGTTGTTGCATTTAATCAGCTTTGCGGAAGATGTTATCCAATCGTCTCTCGCCGCCACTTCGGCATGGATAACCAACTAAAGCGGCCCGTCATTACTGTTGCTGAAGTTTAGAAACTCCCAGAACGAAGATACGCGGATAACCTTATCTGTTTTCGTGATATACTTATTTTGTTATAAACTAGACATGATAGTGCCGACGTATGAAGCACGAAAATTTGGAAAAGATAACTGCCCCGAGGCTGAAAGCTCAAAATTACCAGTCTTGTTTTCATCTCCTACAGCTTCTATAATGTTTTTCGACCTAATAATTTTAACTGAAATCGTGGCATAATAAAGTATACCGCAATTCTCTATAATTCTTGAGTTTTCAACAATACATATCTTGCTAAATATATTTTAAATTAAAATCTTATTAAACTATATTTCATTTATGTGTCTTAATTTTACTAAAATATACTGACATGTATAAGATATTTTATATTTCATATAGAAGAAGAGATTAAAATTAATTAATAAATAACAAAATAAAATTTTATTCAACATAAACACATTTGTAATGATTATCAATAAAGAGGAGCGATTTTTGAAATCTTTTTTCGAATCTCTCTCTCTCTCTCTTCATAAATTTCCTACTACATCTTGAGAACAAAAAGCGTTCCTAGTTCAAAAACATATAGGAGATTGAGCTTCGACACGATAAAGCTTGTTATTAAGTCTATAAAGAGAACAAATGTCTAGAAGACAGAAGAAAGCAAGGAAAGAAGAAAGTAATGTGCTATCATGCGTCTTAAGCGTTCCTCTCGATCAAATTTCTATCCGTATTCTCGCAAGATCGCCAAGTCATAAATTCTTCCCTTGCCGCACGGTCTGTTTTATGTCAAATAGATTGAATATTGAATCTTTTACCTCAAAACCGACGTGAAATAACGTAATTTCCGTAATTTAACGAAATAAGCAGTGGCAGAGTGCGCGCAATAGACTGTACTATCGCGCATGAGAATAATCGTAAAACGAATATTGATGGTTAAATTTATTTGAAAAAAAATCATATTATCGTCTTTTTTTATCACAAACGAATTACCCTGATTCGATAAAATACATGCTATCTAAAATATAATTTTTGTACAAAATACGAAGTTTTTCTTCTTATAAACTATTGAAGATATTATATAGCGACTTAAAGAACACTTATCATTAGCTCTTTTTGATGCTTAAAAATTTTGCAAAAAATTATCGCTAAACTTAGCAAATTAAATATTATTATGCTGAAGAAATGACGACTTACTTGATTCATGTATGATCTAACAAACTCCATGCTTTGATCTAAAGCATAAGTATCGCTACTGCAGGAATCGAGGATGAGACCACCCAATGTTGTGTTCGGCAGGAGTTCTGTATCAGCGTTAATTTGGTCCAAGATGTATAACATGGCTTCCAATCGTTGCACACCCTTCTCTTCTTTCACGGCTCCGCATGGTGATTGGCCAATGGAACTTGCGACCTGGAAACAGTCAAACAAATAAATGAATACATGCTATCTAATTTGTTTTATTCTCTAGTATAGTAGTATATACCTTTTAGTTATTATATATCTATTTATAATATTTATTTCTACTTATATACTTTTCAGATATTATTTTATCTTTTTAGAGTTACCCACTCTTTGTATTTATACGATGAAGTAATAATATAGTATCATGTAATGTATCGTGTAGTACACATCTAATATTTTGACAAAACATTATGACTTTAAATGTACCATTTCCTTCTCTTTTTTAATTTAATTTAATTTTTTACTACATATTTTACACATTACGTTCAAATATCGCAAATGGACAATTTGAACATGTCAATGCAAACGATCAGTTTTGATTGAAATAATGTAACTTCGGAAGAACGATAACGAAGAATAAAATAGACGTTCAATTTCGATGGATTATTGTCCTACATTTCCCCAGAGCCATTCATTTGTACAATGTCTAGCTACAATGGCACGTGTACGAGCACGACTTGGCGTCATGGGACCGAAAGATCAAATGACAGACTTCAACCCCTCGTATTCTCGAGCACCACGGTCGAATGCACTGCTCGACGCTGTTGACGTCGAGTTCAAGGAGTATGAGGAAAGTTGTAGATACGTCGTAGTACAGTAAATCCGCGTGTCGCTATGGCTGTATGGAGAGATCTCGTCAAACCGAAAAATACACAGTCCAGCCAAACACGCTCGTAAATTCTGGCAACAACACAATTCCGCCACTGATTTTAATGTTTGTGAAATCAGCTGGGAACGCTGACCATTCGTTTCCGGAGTTACAAAGCTTTCCCGGAATAAAGCTTTTAATTTTAACAATTCGAAATCTGTTTGTTGAAAGTCGGAATATGTAGGGAATAACGAATATATGTGTGTATATATATACGTATATGTATATATATATGTATATATATGTGTGTGTGTATATATATATATATATATATATACACACATATTATTTATGTACCGCGTGTTGCATCAACATATTGGTCAGTACGTCAGGTTATTTTATAAATGTAATATTTTTTCTAGCAGATATTATATTTATAAAATTGATCGATTGATTATATTTTATAAACGTAGCGTCTTCTGTAGTAGGCATTACATTTATAAAATGTAATCAATTAATTAATTTTATAAATATAATATCTCAGCTAGAAAAGATATTAGATACATTTATATAAAATAACCTGACAGACCAATATGTTGATGCAACACGCGGTATATACATATAGTATATATACTATATATGCCGAATAGGGGAGGCAGCTCCGATGACCTTGACCTTGACATATGTTATCAAGGTCATGGATTCTGACCTCTATCAGGTTTTAGCCGTCATTCATTAAAAAGTTATTAACAAAAGAAGTTTGAAAAATGATATCTCTTTTCTACTATATAAAACAAAAATTCTCGGCTTTAAAATATATTTTACAACTTTCCACGCGAAGCAATTCTCACCCCACTTCCCCCCTGCTCAGCGGAGTACGACTACCACATGAAGCGACTCCCATCCCACCTCCCCCCCTGCTTAGGGGCGCACTACTTCCACGCGAAGCGAGTTCGTTCCCCATCTCGCGAAGTTGCTTTCTCGCCAAGTTATCTTTTCTAAAAACACAAAAATTATATAAGAAATTATATAAGAAAGATAATATTTTGTTAAAGCAAGGAATTTGTTTCAAAGAGCGCAGTTGTACCCAAAAGTTAGATTTTATTGATGAACTTTTTTGTTAACTTTTTAACGAATAACGAGCGACAACTAAAATCTGGTGGAGGTCGCTCAAGGTCATGACCTTGACAACATATGTCAAGATCATCGGAGCTGCCTCCCTTATTTAGCACATTTATCTTTTAATATCATTAAAAATTATAAATAATTAACATTGTCTCTGAACATACTAGAGATATGACTATTCCACTCTCATCGCATTGTCTGAAAATAGAGAATTTTATATTATACTGACACACGATTTACAAAATACGAATTATTTTAATTTACAACTAATAACCGGAAGCACACATTGTTACCAATTACAACGTTCGTATAACTTTCAACTCATACTGAGAGAAGTTTTATTATATTAAACAACTGTGAGTTTTATTATATTATTGCTTGCGATTGAAAGCGAATTGTAATTTTTATATATTTTAACTTTGTAATATTTTCACCGTTCTATTTTTGTATATTAACATTGATAATGATCCAACAGGGATCGAAACGTTTATTTGTGTTCTATTGTTTATTGCCAGCAAATTAAAGTTTTATATTCTGACTAAATGACATATAATATTTATCCTGTGATTTTTAAAAAATTTCTATTTCTAACGACTAACTCTTAGGCTCATAGCCCTTTTTCTTTCATTTTTTTATAAATAATTAAGTTTAAAATAAAGAATCTTGATTGAATGTATAAAAAAAAAACAGCAATAATAATATAAATTCCATTACACAAAATTAATATGTGTAATTTTCTAATTTTCTAAATTTTCTAATTATTTATTTTCCAGAAATACACTTTATAATATGGCAAAGTTTTTATATATTATAATAAAATTAAAATAACTATATAATTAATAAATGATAATTAATAAATGATAATTAATAAATAATTAGTGTTCAAGACTTCTTTACATAAATAAAATAGAATATTACTTATTTAGAATAAAACATTTATATGTTATATTGAAATTGTAATAAAACGATAATTTTAAAAATAAAAAGACTTTTTCTTTTTAATGATTAATTTTTGCTCGTCGTTATTTATGAAGAAAATCAATATTAATGTCGTCGTCACCAGAAAAGTTATGCGCGCACAATATTGCTTCACTGAAAATTTATCCCAAAAAACTAATCATCCACGAGTCCAGGTCGCTCGTTACAGGCGCTTACTATATCTAACGACAAGAACAACTGGCGAGAACGAAAGTTCCGTTAGCGAGGAAGTTCGGCGAACGACGGTTATTTTGCACGAACTAGTTGCGCGACAACAATAAATCAGCTTAAAGTTTTTGATATTATTCTACCTATAACTGAAAGGTAACGTTTTACAAGCATGTTTACTTCGCACTTTGTGCAGTAATCAAATCTAGCCGCGTATTCGAAAAGAATATGAAAGGAAGAAGTTAACATTGGGGGGAAAAATAAATGAAAGTATTTTTTCAAAACAAAATTTTCTAGAAAATATGTATATATATTCCGCATGTTTATATTAAAAATAATAATTGCTTCTCTCTCCCTCTCTCTTTCAACGATTTCGATTAATAAATTCCGAAATTTATATTAAATAACAATTATGATACATGCATAGTTCAGCTTTAGTAAGATAATTTTTAATTATGTTAAACTTTAATTACAATATTACATTAAGAATGCTTATATTCTACTGTATTCTATACATAATGTTACTTTCTTTTATAAATTAAGATACCTGTTATATATATATTTTTTTTGACAATGCAATTATTATTTATTTTTAATGTTAATTACTATTTATTTTTATAATAAAAACGAGATAACATTAAAAATAATAAACAAAAAACAAATAAGGGCTAATGAGAGTTTTTTGCGCGGTTGTTAGTGCGAAAATAAAAATCGTTTATTATCGAAATATAGTATAAATTAGTTACGCATAAACGTTTCGGCCTGCTTCCGAGCTATCATCAATATGTCTGAATGTGTAATGTAAATTCTCACTTCTTCATGGCAAGACGGCAGAGTGATAACCGAGGGGGTAACCACTTAATGTAATCGTGGGACAGAGTCCTCGAAATCATTATAAAATTCATATGAAATTTCCATGTATAGTTCGATAATTACGTATGCAATCACGATAAATCATTGTATAATATTAAATAAATTCGTATATTTTATCAAACGACTTGATATGTAGCGCAAAAAATTATTTGTAATCAGATGAAATCATATGAAGTCATGTAATCTGTGGGACAATATTTCAGCTAATGGTTACCCCCTCGGTGATAACTCAATCTTCTTGTTCAATTGGCAATGGTTGACAATTCCAGTGGCAACGAATAACAGATAAAAATCCATATAGCCATGAAAGACATTTTGAACGCTGACCGTCACAATATTCGTTTCGTTAAACATGAATAATTTGCGGATCTTTTGTCTCTCGATTTTGAGTGATTTTTGATGTTCATGCATTGAGAAAAACCAGAATTCCGGTTATCTCAACTAGAATTCTAATAAATTTAACCAGAGAGAGAGAGAGAGAGAGAGAGAGAGAGAGAAATTTCTGATTCGTCCATTTTCAACCAGAAATTTTTTTCAGTGTGTCTTTTATGGCTATATGAATTTTTATCTGATGTTATTCGTTGCCACTAGAATTGTCAACCATTGCCAATTGAATAAGAAGATTGAGTTGCCACTCTGCCGTCTTGCCATGAAGAAGTGAGAATTTACATTATACATTCAGACATACTGATGATGGCTCGAAAGCAGGCCGAAACGTTTATGCGTAACTAATTTATACTATAGTTCGATAATAAACGATTTTTATTTTCGCACTAACAACCGCGCAAAAAACTCTCATTAGCCCTTATTTGTTTTGTGTTTTTTGATATTCTCGAGAGTTTGGTTATTTGTTTTATTTATTAAAAATAATATAATATATATTAAAAAAAACTTTTTTCACCACACTGTTGCGTACTGTAAAAATCATATAGCATATGACTGCAGTGTGACTATACTTTCTATTTTTCTTGCTTTTTTTTTATTTAAAATAAATATTGCACGTTTCTTTTTGACAGATGCAGCTATACACTTCACAATATTGTGTATAATTTTCCATGGAAATTCCGAAAAATCAGTTCTTTAGCGGAAAGAATATTAAAGCTAAATTTTTGCAATTTTCGCAAAACTGCAATTATTTATTTTTTCTCTTCCTTTCTTCTATGTTTTTTCTTAATGGAATATTTTGTGACGATAAGACGCACACATATATGCTTCGATCTACACGTATCTGCAATTCTCTCAGATGAGGCTACGGTGTTACCCTATATTCTATTTGAACTGTATATATGTGTGTGCATATATATACACATATATATTACATATATATAGTATGATATGACGTCAAACGAGAATCAGGGTTTGTTACGTCAAACTTTTACATGTTACTTAACACTTATTAATAAATACTTATTAATAATTCCAAAAGTTGACTTATTTTCCATACGGCATGGTAATAAATTATTTTTCGCAAGGTAGCAAAACGATAAATATATATGTGACCCAATTCATTTGTGTCATCTGAATAAATAAAATTCGAAATAAAACGAGATTATATGATTCAATCACAATAATTATTATCTTGTTTATTTCCTTTTTTCTTTTTCATTTTTAAAAATGTTTCTTTTTAAAGGTACAGGCTTCATATTTTACTATAATGCATATATTTTGGACAGAAAAATGTAATTTTAATTAGGAACATGAATTTATTACCATATCAAGGTTTTTAAAAGTTATAGAATGATGTAAAAAAGAATTTCAATATTTATTTCTTACTAATTGCATAGTAAATTAGTAAGTATTGCGTTTATAAATACTTATGTGTATCAGTTATTTTCATGTATAATATATACAATATGGGAAACATTAAACTGTTAAAAAATAAAAATGTAAGCGTTTGTTTGTTTGAGAATCTTCAAATTTCATTTTTCCGATACAATTACTAAAGGCTTTCGTCATTAATATTAATGGGCTCAGCAATAAAAAGATATAAATGTGCATTTATTTATTTGCTGTTGGCGATGGACACTACATTCTTGTTCAAAATACTTATTATTTTCAAGTGAACAAACTCGAAAACCGATAGCACGATAACTGCAAGACAATTTGAAACGAAAGAATACAGAATATAAAGTAAAAGTACATTTTCGTGGATACAAGTGCAACGGCTAGCAAAGTCGAGATGTATGCACATTGCCCGCTCGAGAGATCCAATATATAAAAGAAACTGCGTACCAATTTAATCTTTGCACACGAAAGATAATATATTCAACTTCACTCATCAAAATAAAATCAAACACATACATAATTTGCGAATTATATTCGCAATATACAGATCATATGATGTATACATCACATGATGTATACAACAATAATATTTTATATTTTTATCAAAAATTATATTTTATAAGCCAAAATTAACTTTTGTAAATGAAGACTTCGAGAAAAGTTTCTTGAAAAATGTAATTAGTAAATATTAATTTAATATAGAGAACAAAAATCTTATAAGTAAATTACGCAAATGGATAATAAACATTTATTTTCCATTCTGCTTTGAACTTATTTTAATAAAAGTTCTATTTTATTATCCAATTACCAAAATATTTATTTCTTACTAATTGCACAGTAAATTTATTGCGTTTATAAATACTTATGTATATACAATAATTTATTTTAATGTATAATATATACAATATGGAAAACGTCAAACTTTTAAAAAATAAAAATGTATAAGTGTTTGTTTGTTTAAAATCTTCAAACAAACAAACGTAAAAAATTAAAAAATATGATCAACCAAGTCAAAACTTTCACTAAAGAAAATTTAATTTTAAATTATGAAAAAAATAGTTTTACTAAAGTGTTTAAAAATTTAGCTAGATATAGATCCAAAAATATTTGTTTGAATTATTATCATAATAATTATGTAAAATGCTCGAACTGATTGTTAAAATGTTAAAACTTTTTGCATTATTGTTTATCATGCTTCAATTTCCTGTGTAATTATTTTGACGAACCAACAAAATTATATTTCTAGATCTGTATCTACTTAAATTTTTGGATACTTTAACAAAATTGTTTATTCTGTGAAATTATACCAAGGAAATCAGTAACTAACGCAATCATTGATACATCGAGTTTTATATAGTAAAATTAAAGAAGCTTTTACCTGTTCGTGCATCGGAAAGATCCCGCCGAGGATGATATCACCATCAATACGTATTAACTTCGAGCCATCCTCGCCTCTTTTCTTTGCGTTGTAACATTCACTTGTAACTAGGAAGCACCACATCCACGACAGGATCCTCTGTAAGTTCATTTTGGCCGCGAAAGTTGAACTACTCGAGTGGCTCGCGGTTGATACCCCGCTAAAACATAAAATAACATTTATTTTATTTTTAATAAATTTTTCAGTAACAGTAGTACATGAATATTTCCCTACTATTAGGTAGCAAATTTGATTAGACGTCTTCGGTGCGCACCAGTGCATATTAAAGCCGTACGTAAATTGATATAAAACTGTGTACCTAATTAATATTAATAAAAACAAATTAAACCGTAAAGTCGATATGTTTTATTGCGCAGTTAATTAAGTAAAATATGTATTTTATAATTCGAAATATCTATTTTTTATTTTTTATGAGATTTTAGATTAAATCAGTGTACAACTTTAATATGGATCAGTTCACTAATAATACGTCCAATCAAATTCGTTATATTATTCTTAATACATCCATATATCATAAAAAATGACACAAAGTGAATTTTTTTTTAATTTCATATGTGTAGGTTGTGTTCTAAATACATTGGCCTTCATTATTGACAGATATAAGTTGAAATCAAATACTTCTTCCAAAGAAAAATGATGCAAGAGACAAATGACATTAATCAAAATAGAGGTAGAGTTTTTAGAAATAACATAATTCCATAACAAAATATATAATAATAACTATATTTCCTATAGAAAATTTGAAACAAGCAATTTGTGATTAGCCTTAAATTAATTTATGTTTAATATTGCCACAATAAATAACTAATTTTAAAGTACACACTTTTCTCACAAAACTGGAATATAATAACACAAATAAATTATAAATATTATATAACTGATTATAGTAAAATAACATAAGGATGTTGAAGACATCGAAGACAAGTATTAAAAGAATATTTCTAAAATTACCATTTCTTCGAGAGAAAAGGCAATATTGACACATTTCAATATTTTATTTAAATCGATCAGAATAAATTGATTATACATCGCAGATATATCTGTTTGCATATTAAATTGTCTGAATTCCCTTCACATCCCTTTCATGGTGTGATTTATTATCACTGTATGACGCTTGTAAGAACTGCTTCAAAACGACTTGTAACGAGGCTTTGAAACGAAAATCTCGATATGCAGCGTCATATATAATTCTCTGCTTGTGTGCTGAAAACATGAATTTATAGTGGAAGCGGATACATCGTATATATGTTTGTGTGTAAAATATTTACAAAAATATAAATACATCATATGTTATATTTTCCATTCCTGTCTATTTTAAACTCTTCTATTCAGGTCATGATTTCTAAACTTATGAAAGAGTTTCTTTTCGACAATAAATCTCCATCCGCGTCATATTAAAACTTTGACGTTTAAAGATAGAATCTCCTAGTCAGTTGCATCTAAAATTTTCTTTTTCAAAAATAATCGAAATATAAACTGTTGCTTCAGAAAGTAAGATTTTCAATGAAAATTATCAGTATAGAATTAGTATCGTGCATTTCCAACATAAATACGATGCTTTCTTTTCCTTAATTTAATTCGGCTTTAGAGTGTCGTACAAGGATTAAGGAAATTCACCCTATACCTCTCCTTTAATTACTTCATTGTCCGTCGACGCAATACGATCTTACGTCTTTATCGTCCAATTTTCTTCCCGCAATCGTCGCGAAAGCTGGATTTTTTTTTTCGTTGGCTCAGAAAGTTCTCCAGCAATTATCTTTATTCTACTTGTAGTAATCGATTTTGCTCGTTAAATGAGCAACATTGCATGTTAGCGAAATAAATGCATTCATTTTTTAAAATGTGTCTTTTTTTTTAATTACTTATGCTTTTGTACATTTCGAGCTTTTGTAAACACATCATTTCTTTAAGGAAAAGTTGCTGATTGTGAGTCTATTTGTGCGTCTGTAATCTAATTCATGATGCAAATGAGAAGGAAGAAAAGCACTGGCGGTGAAATGACTTCGTTAAACAAATTTTATTTTCGTTTACGTCTTCACGGCGTATTTCGGTTTTCTAATTGTCTTCTATTTTGCCTTCTCCAAAAGCTATTCAAGGTCGTAACTTTATAATTTAATTCAATTTTTTCTAATTAATTTAGAATCTTTACCAAAAGTAAACTTTTCGTGGATTCTTTATACTTAATGTACTTAATTTATACTTAATCTAGATAGCAATGATTAAAGATAAGGAACATTGCAACTAAAATTATTCATATTCTTATCTTTCAATTGGATTAGGAGATTCTCCCTTATCTTATATAAATAATATAATAAAATGTTAGCTACAAATTAGTGGAATTTAAAATAAATTATGAATCGAATTTGATATTGTGTAATAATTTAAATTGTAAATTTATGAAAAATTTAAACATACTTAATAACAGTAAAGTTGTCTTGTAATTTGCAAAATGTTAATGTTCGTGTTTGTGTTATATAAAATTTCTAATTAAACTGATTTTTGCAATATATGGTTTGTTTTCTTGTAATATTAAATTATATTAAAAATAATATAAAAATTTATTCGCCTGTTATATATTGACAAAAGACAATATTTAAATAAAGAATAATATTCGTTTTACAGACTTAACGGCAATAAAAAAAAACAATAATTATATACAGGGTGAGTCTGATACAAAATTCACGTTTTTTTCGAAAACGGTTAGAGATAAGGGGAAGACATCTATCATCAAAATTATAGTAGTGAGACATACTTTGATGACTTTGAATAATCTTAAATGTCCTTGGTTTTCGTACTACTAATAAAGAATTTTTTTTTAATGGGAAAGAGTTTTACTTGTTCTTTCGATGGTACTCAATAAACTGAATAATTTTGCATTAGAGTATCTTTTCAAAAATTTGACTATTGTCGGGATATAAACCAAAACAAGTCAGACTGAAAGTTTGGAACAAATTTTTTATTATTGCAACAGATATTCAAAATGTTCGCCATGTTGATCTAGATATGTCTGTAGTCTTGATAGAAAGTTTGCTTGGACTTCTTCTAAGTCTTGAATTATTATTTCGCGAAAAATATGTTTTCTTTCTCTCATATTTTCCGAAGTGATAGGACATTGAAAATATGCTAGCTCCTTCATTCTTCCCCAAAGGTAATAGTCCAAACATGTTAAATTGGATAATTTCACAAAGAATAACGTAGAACCGCCTCTACTAATTCATTTGTTTGAACATTTTGTTGAGCTCTCGTTTCGTATTTATACTGAAGTGAGTATATCATCTAACTGAAGCCACATTCGAACCCTATCTTTAAGCGGAATATCTTTCACCAAATTTGGAATTATTTCTAAGAAAATAAACAAACCTCTCGATTGTTAAATATTAGTAAAAGAAAAAAAAATCGATAGCGACAAAGTTGAATTTTGGTCTGTTACTTAATTTTGATATCAATTGTCGAGAAATATGTCTCCCATACCTTTTAGATGGTCACGAAAGCAGCCATTCTTACCCAAATATAAACAATTTTACATAGAGTAAGAAAATTGTACGTATTCAGATAGGTATGGCTGTCTTCGTGATCATCCAAAAAGTATGAGAATCATATTTCTCGACAATTGATATCAAAATTAAGTAGTAGACATAAATTCAATCTTGTCGCTATCGATTTTGTTTCCAAAAAAAATTTACCACTTTGACCCAGTATGACGATCCCTTGCACCCTTCTGAGAGATATAGGAGTCCGCCTAGCTTGGAATAAGGGTATTAACTATCGATTGCAACAATATTCAACCTTGACGTTTTCAATAAAAAAATCAAAATCTGCAACATTTTGGAAAGCCCACCTCCTCTTCAAGCGATCGCGACAGGGCTTAAATATATATGTATTGTTTTTATATTTTACATAAACTAAAAGGTTACTCACTTCCTATACTTGTCGCTATGAGTAACAAAATTACTCAGTGACCTCTTGGTTTAAGAGCCTCACAGAGAGAGTGGCAAACTGCATCACGTGACCCGTCTCCTCTGATTAGGTATGAGCATCAAAGCTTCATAGGAAGAGATTGGAGAAATTTGGTCACATGATCCCCGTCCTGATTGGACATTCACGTGATGCAATTTGCCACTCTCTCCCTGTGAGGCTCTCTATTTCACTCACTGAGAGACGACGCAGAGCAAAAAAGTAGGCGTGGTTTGACCAAACTGCACACACCATGTTATCCCTTCCATCATGGTGCAAGCATACAAATCAGCCGTTTGCATAGCATTTTGTCTATACTGTAACCGTACTCACAAGTAACGACACAACTTCGCGTACTCTATTATATTTTTCAAATAAATGTACTCCCTTATGGGACGACTCGGTAATCAGATTTTTCGCAAAAAATATCGGAGCTTTTCCTCAAACACAAGTTGGGCGCCAGGCACGAGGGAGCATGCCTCTCTTTCGTTAATTTTTGCTTAATTTACGATATTTGCGCACAATATAATTCGCGACGGCAACAGAGGTGAATCGGTGTAGGCAGGAAAAATGTCGGAGGATGAGAGAGATAGGTTGCAAGAATTACACAGAAATTAACAAGAAAAGTAAATAATAAGTGTATTTCGAAGAACGTTGAGTTACAGATAACTTTACTAATCTGAACGTAGGCCTATTGTTTCAAGCTCGGTATCCGCGACGAAACAACGATAGACTCGATTGTACCTGCGCTGCCCCTGTATTTTGTAACTCGTTATACAGTCCTTATGTGTTCATAACGACAGTTGCGCAGACATTTTACATAGTAAAAGATTGACGTTATGAATACACAACGACTGCATAACGAGTTACAGAATTCCACTGCTGTATAAATACCGAGTGGACCAAAGTGGAGAACCAATCAGAAGTTGTACCCGCTTTCGCCAAACTTTGATTATAGGATCTCTAAGGTAAATCACGTCAGTACGACATAAAACGGATCTCTAAGCAAGGACTTTACAGTTATTTTTACATCGCAATTAGTGAAAATCTCGATTCGCAAATAAACAAAGACAGTGACTCGGTCGTGACAAGGGCGAGTGTCAATCGACGATCGGAAGCTTTTTTAAAAAAATATTCGAGCAGATAGCACGTGATTCGCAAATTATTAACTTACGCGACAGCCATGAGCCGCTTGACATTTCTAGAACTTTAACGTGCGATCCATGATGAAAGGGGTAACATGCGGTGTGCAGTTGGACAGTGTCTTTTCTAAATCTCTGCCTTCTCTATCTATGGACTGTTCATACGGGTCAAGGGTTACAACTGTGAAACGTGAAACATGTGGCGGTCATACTGAATCTTGTCACAAGAAAAAATTCGATACCGACTTCATGACGCGAAACAAGCCGGTATTTATAGTCGATTCTTGCATTTAGGATTGTCTTAAGTATAGTCTTAAGATGTCATAAGTCAATCCGAGGACTGTATTAACATCTTAAGACATTATATTTAAGACAGTTTTAAAATAAAAACGAACTATGAATACCGCCCTATATTTTATTAGTTGTAATCCTTGAACCTTATGAACAGTCCATAGACAGAGAGGGCAGAGATTTAGAAAAAAAAACACACTGTCCAACTGCACACACCGCATGTTATCCCTTCCACCATAGATCCACCCGACGCGACGCCAGGAATCTCGCGACCGGCTTCACAATTAAAGTGACGTTCGTCTTATCAAATTATTCTTCAAACTCTCTGGTATAGCCTTGCTCTTGACACCCTCTGTTCGTCTCTCTATCGCCAGGTCCTGGGTCCTAAGCCTAAAGCTCTAGATACCAAAGTAACACATTTCTTGGATGCATTCAGTACTATGACCGTTCACTGAGCGCTCAGTGAGCGGTTGTAGTACTAAATGCACCCCTTTTATCTGAGCCGAAATGCCGACAGCCTTTCTATTGGCTATTTTGACCATCATTTTAATTTAATTGTCTGTAATCCAATAAGCGCTTAGTATTATTGGTATAGGATATGATTAATAGGTTTACACACACGCGCGCGCGCGCGCGCGCACGCACGCACACACACACACACACAAAATGGAGGACTTATGCGCTACTTTGGTATCTAGAGCTTTACTGGGTCCTGGAAAATTGTGCGTCCTCTCACAATTTTCTCCCTGGCTCAGCCACGACACAAGTGCCGGCCGGGAGTTTTCCACGGATCCACGCAGGCCGTTTTACCCCGCTTTAATCGGGGCCATGTCAAAACGCCGATTGGCACTTATTTGTCAGCGCGAATCGCACAGGTCCTCACGGGTCGCAAATTCTTGCACTTTAGGGCGTGTAATAATTTGCAAAGAGACTCCGATGTCGTCTGCAGCCTCCTGTCTATTTGAGCTGGTTCGGAAAGTCCAGGAAAGCGCCATCGGCTTCGTATCGGGGTGTCTTTATCTCCGACGTATAGTATCCTCGGTCATTTAGCGTATATGGAGTTTTCTCCTTCCATAATTTTTCCTGTAATTCGTGTACAATACAACAAGTCTCTGAATGGCAGCAGAGTACAAAAAATATATGGAATCATACCTGCGTGTCCGGGCTTCCAAGCGAAGTGGCCTCCAGCCACTTTTTTTATTGTATCTTTCTTCTTCTGATGGTAGATGAGACGACAAGATTACAAAAAACAATAGTTCAGCCAC
This sequence comes from Trachymyrmex cornetzi, assembly GCF_001594075.2. Classification (NCBI taxonomy): domain Eukaryota; kingdom Metazoa; phylum Arthropoda; class Insecta; order Hymenoptera; family Formicidae; genus Trachymyrmex; species Trachymyrmex cornetzi. The sequence goes on from NW_017298918.1 coordinate 463,215, forward strand.
CGAGCCGGTCCATCAGTCTGTCGGCTACTAAATCTAAATGTGGGACTACCCGTGTAGAAAAATTTCAAGGAAAAACTGGTCACTAACTAGAAACCGGATAGTTTTTCTTGGGTAGAATTAATTAGACAGTAACTATTTAAAACTTGTCCAGAAAATACCGACTATTGTTTGATGGCCAGTTATTGGCCATAAACTATGCACGAAAAAATAGTAATAAAATAGGCGGTTTCTGTCCAGTAAAAATTCTGAAAATACTGGACAGTATTTCATGAGCAGTTTTTGGTCAGGAACTAAACAAGAAAAATGATAAGTAAATGCTATCCAGCTTCTGTCCAATAAAAATTCTGAAAATACTGGGCAGTATTTTATGAGCAATTTTTGGTCAGGAACTAAACAAGAAAAGTGATAAGTAAATGCTGTCCAGTTTCTGTCCAGTAGAAAATCTGAAAATACTGGGCAGTATTTCATGAGCAATTTTAAACAATTTAAGTAAAATGGATGTACGTTTATCAGCAGCAAGAGAACGAAAAAAAAAATATAAATATATAAAAGCAGCTGTTAAGAAAGATATGCGTAACTTACATATTACATGTAAATATTTCCTAATATCTCGTAATATCTAATTTTTAATTTGTACATAACACATCAAATAAAGAGTTTAATATATTATTTTAGTTTTATTATATTAATTTAATTATTATTATATTTCTATAAAAAAAAAAAATTGCTTGGGAATTGGTTAGGAACTAGTTAAGAATAGGTTAAACCTATTTAGAATTTTTTCAGAAAATTAGTTAGAATTAGTCATAAATTGGTTAGAAAACGACTAAAAAATTGATTATAAAATTAGTTAAAAACTGATCAGAAACTAGCCATAAACTGCTTTGAAAATGGTTATCAACTGTTTAAAAACTGTTCATAAAACAAAAAAATTAAGAAACTAGATAGAAACTCTTTAAAAAATAATCAAAAAGTGATCAGATACCAGACAAAATCTTGTTAGAAATTAACTAGTTTTACTGTCCAGTTATTGGCAAAGCAAGCCTCGTCCAAACTTGTCAGTTTCTGGCCAGTCAAACTAGCCAGAAACTAGCTAGTAACCAGAATTCCTGGCCAATTTCTGACTAATTTTTGGTTTGTGTGTGTGTTTTCTATTTAGGTATTCTAATGCAAAATTATTCAGTTCATTGAGCACCATCGATAGAACGAGTAAAAAAAATACCCTTTCCCATTAAAAAAAATTTTTTTATTGGCAGTATTAAAACCAAGGATATTTAAGGTTACTAGTCACTTCATCAAATACGTCCCCCAACTTATCCTACAATTTTGATAATAGGTGTCTTCCCCCTATCTCTAACCATTTTCAAGAAAACGTGGTAAACTTTTTATCGGATTCACCTGTATATACATGTGTAATATACATAGTATACATATGTATATAATAAAATATAAATCATTATATATTATATTAGGAGGGATAAGCTATTAATTATCAATAAATTACTTTACATAAATAAAATTAAAAATTTTAATGTTAATATTTTTATACATTAAAAAGCTCTATTATTTTTTCTAGGTAAGCAATATTTATTAACTGCAAAAAATTATTTCTCACATCTTTAGCAAATATTAAACTATGACATCGAAAATTGTATTTTAATTTTAACACTTATAATATTATTTTAATGTAATTTTTAATTTTTTTTCTATTGCGACTCCATCACCTGACTACATTCAAGAATGTATACAGCACGCTAAACATTCAACGCCTCAACTGAGATTGAATGGCATTGTATCGAACATACCAGAATTCAGTGAGGCGTTCCACTGACCCCAGAAGAGTCTCATGAATGTAGAGCGGTCTGTGGCAGTGATCGCAGTACGAGTAATTCCATTAGAGTACGGTCTTTTATTAGAATTTTTGGTTCTTTCAACTTCATTACTAAGCGTACGTTAAAAGGGATAAAGTAACGTTCTCTTTTATTGTTATCCTATTCTATGAAAACCGTTATAAAAATTTTTCTTTCCGTTATTGTTCTATTTCAATAAAGCTCAACGTACTACTGCGTAAGTAAATAAAGCTAAGGGAACAAAAAACAAAAAAATTCTTAATTTTCTTTTAAACTTTTAAATTAGCAGAAAAAAAGAGTAGAGAAAAATATAGATAAAGGACAATTAAACTTTTTCTAATTTTATTATTTTTATAAAACAGGTAAATCGCAATAATATAAAGAAATCAAATTATCTTAATCTTATTATAATCTTTATTATCTTAAATATAAATTTCAAATTTTAACTTTTTTTTAGATATATCACAATAATTAAAACTAATTATTATTAACTAAAATTATAAAATTTATATCAACAAATTTTATAAAATTCTACAAAATATTATAAAATTAATTATTATAATAATTTAATATCTTATTATTATTTGTTTGAAACATGAAGTCAATAGTATATGTCAGAAACGCTTTAATTTTCTTTTACCTTTATATTAATGCATCTTGTTCGTGTGTAACTAAATGAAAGAAGCTTTTCGTCGACAATAGCGCTTTAGAAATAGTGTGTTTCACGTCTTTGATTTGATTCGCGAGTACCCGCCGAAAAGTGCCCTTAGAGAATGTTACGGAAGGTAGCCACTCAAGCAAAAATATCGTTTTACTCGAGCAGAAGAGCTAGCTCGAAATAATGTGCCGACTATCTTTAGAAGCTAGACAAAAAAGCAAATTCACACTAGATAACGGATTATAACGTAAAGGAATACAATCAAGTTTGAATATCGGTTAAAAAATGATGAATTGCACGTTGCTACTCGCTTACGATTAAATGGGGATCGATTACACGGAACAATACATTTTTTTTTTTTTTCAGAAAAACCAAAAATAATCAAGAGTGAATTCACGAAAGTATTCAATATGTTATAATTATATATTACTATAATTATAGTTAATACTGTTATATAACTATAAAATGTAATTAAAAATGATTTAAATGACTATAATTTTACAGTTATATGTTAGGACAACCATATATTTTATATATAATTATAGTTATAATAACTATAATTATAGTCATTTAGGTTGCCAACTATATACATTTGTTGCTAGAACTATACACATAGATACTGTTATTATTATAGCGGTAATAATTATAATTATAGTAATATATATAATTATAGTTACAAATACCAACATTTTTCTCTCAGTGTTATAATACTATATAGATCAAATGCTCTTTCTTTTACCATGTTAGTAAGGTGTCTGAGATATTTTCAATTAACAAATGAATTTAAACGATAAACCACTGTTTGTTAAAAACTACGCTGAGATAAATGGTTTGATAACATACCAAGACATGGATGGTTGAATACATTCTGGTAAAATCCAGCAAAATTTCTAGTTAATAAGTGATACGACTCGATATTTTATAACTAGAATGTTTGATAGACTATACTATATGAGTAATATCTTCCAGTTGGATCTATAAAACTTCTGATTATATTTAATATACTTCTGTATACTAGTATACAGGGTGTCTGGAATTTAAATGTTACAACTTCGGGAGCGTGTAGGGGATCGATAAACTAAGAAAAGAAAGTCCTATAGAGATATGCTCGTTTTTGCTTCGTTTTGGACAAAAAACCCAAAACATAGTTTTCATTTTTGTACTTTCTCATTACTTATTCACGTTGTATTTATTCATTTGCGTAGATGTTGTTCAAAATGTTGGCCTCTTTTGCAGTAATGCAAGCGTTGCATCTAGTACGGACAGCTTGTGTTGCAGCTAAACACTGATCTGGCGATATTTGGTGCACTGCAATCTCGATTCGATTTCTCAATTGTTCTCTTGAGTTGATTGACGACGAATAAACTTGCTGCTTCAGGACCCCTCACACAAAGAAATCCAGTGGTGTCAGATCACCACTGGTGGAATCACGTGATCGGGGTGGCCAAGGTACTACTCCTCCACGTCCAATCCATCGTCGTGGAAAATGTCTGTATAGCCAAACTTGAGTCGTTTTGCCATAATGAGTATCCATCGAATTGAAACCACATTTCAATCCGTTGCTGCAGATGGATGTCTTCTAAATAATCAAAGAAATCAGTCTCCAAAAAATCTGTATATCTGACTGCATTTATTCTGTCGGATAAAAAAATTGTCCCACTAGCCAAAAACAAACAAAAAAAGTTTTCACCTGAAAACGGAATTATTATTATTATTATTATTATTATTGTTTTCGTGTACGATTTTAGCGACGATAATATTTTAGAGGCAGTGCAAAAACGAAGCAACTACGTTTTGTCTTTTTTGCGATTTTCTTCAAAACGAAGCAAAAACGAGCATATCTCTACAGGATCTTTTTTCTTGGTTTATCAATCCCCTACACGCTCCCGAAGTTTTGACATTTAAATTCCAGACACCTTGTATATTTAGTAAAAGTTTTCTGCGAGAACACTATGCAATCGCCGCGAAATGGACGCAGCGGAGTTCTACAATACAATCTGTGATTCGAAATAACATAGAATAGAATAAAAGGAGATTTTTTACCATCCTTAAAATTAAAAATTAAAGTAAATGAGAGATATATTTTGAGAACACATAGTTTTTAATTTTATATAAAAATTAATTCAAGAACTTGATAATTCCTAAATATTATATATATTATAAAATTATAATATAATGGCACTTGAAATTAATATTATCAAAAATATATCAAAATTTGTGTGGAATTATGTGCACGTCAATCGTTGCAACGATTAGAACTCGATTCACAAGCAATTCTGATGCGAACAGAAAAGAAATAATCGTGTTCATCTATAATTTCTATAAGAATTCTGATGCGATTATTTTCGAACAGACTGATTGAATCTATCAGATTTCCAAACAGCAAAAAACATTTTTTATTTGTGTTGGAAACTCAAGTCCTTGTTAAAATTTTGTGTTAAATTTTTAATGTATCTATTCGAATGTTAATTTAACATGTATCTTATGTTATTTAAATAGTTTGTATTAAATTAATATTCAATATTTATGTTAATGCCAAACTAACACAATTTATAAACAAATAGCATAAAAATAATGTAGTTTAAAACATAAAGTCCAAGATGAATGAATAGAATATGTGCTAATTTAACATATCATAAATGTTAATTTTATTACAAAAATATACTTCTCTACGGTTTGTTTACAAACTGCGTCAATATTTTTGTATTTATTTTTTAACTAATATTTGCGTTATCTTCTAATATATTTATCTTGTGTTAAATTAACACATAAATTTGAGTAAACACGTTTGAGACATGTAAAATGTATTAAATTTAATATAAATTTTCCAACGATGTAATTAAATAACTGTAACTGCATTTTTTTTTCAATATATGGAAATTATTGTACTTGCCAAATTTACAATCAGGCATTTACTCGCATATTAATTAAAAGAAAAAAAATGTGAATGTAAAAAATTTTTTTATAATATATACAATTTAATATTTGTTAAAATATTTTTTAATACATCGCTTTTTTAAAAAAAGTACAATTTTTATTCAATACTTAGATTAATTATTGTATCTAAGAGAAAAAAAACAATCTAAATAATTTATTCAATTAAAATATAGATTCTTCACGTAATTCTTTAATTAAATCCAGGGAAATAGAATTCGTAGTAAAAAGAAGAAAACGTCTGTTTAATTATCCGCCACCCATTGATTATTGGATTCAACTTATTGACCTTGAAATCTTAATGAGACATTTAAGAAAAAATTATTAAATAATAGATGTAATTTTAATATAATGTTTCAAAAATATAAAGACATACACAAGTACATTTCTTTAATTAGTTTTCGAAAACTAAGTTTTCAATACTGCTTTTTATAAACGGTGACAATTTCTTCTTCCTCAACTTATACTCTCTTGTCTTCCTGGATTCTTTTTGTAAAAAGCATGATGGATTAAATATTTAAAACTCTTAGATTCATGCGAGAAGCTTCCGATTAATTTCAAATTCCAATCACATACTTTATAGTGTATACGTTCTTCAACTGCATGGTTTACTCCAGATGTTGTACAAGAGACAGAAGTAATAAAAGAAAGCTGCGCCTTCATTCTGGCGACGTCAAATTGAGAACGAAATTGAGATATCTACTCGTGCATGTAATCCTTCGATACACTCGAGTCGATTCCGTCCTGACTTTGCTTCGTCAGGATGCAGTAGGACTCCACTGACTGTTTTCATTTCTGAGGTAAATCGTGCTATTCTCTAAAATTTCTTGGATATTGCGATTCGTGGAAGCGAGAAACTCCAATCACCTCAGAATGGAAAATCTCTTTTCTAGGCGCTCGCATGTAAATGATAACTTAATCATGCGAAATATTCAAAGGATTTTATTGCGTTATGAACAATGCCTTAGGTATCTATCTTAAATATTGATATATAATTTATTTGTTCTCTATTATACACGTACTACACGTATTATTACGTATAAAATGTATGAATATATATATATATATATATGTATATATATATATATACATTAAGTAATATTTTTATATTGGAATAAAAATTAGAGAGAGAAATAGAGGGGGGGTGGGGATGTTTCTGAAGAAAACTTCTTGTACAGACAAAAATAAAATGTGTTCTATTTGTATAATAAACAAGCTATAATTACATTAATTTGTGCAAATTACGCATCTTTAAGACACAATCTTTTACTATAATACTTTGAATTCAATTTTTGATATTTTACAAATTCAATCTCTTAAAATGCATGAATAGATTTATAAACAGATGAGATATCGATATTAAAAATCTATTAATGGCTTTCAAGTTAGATGAATGAAATAAATGCATTAGGATGTATGAAAGATAGATAAATGCATTATAGAGCGAAATCTGAAGTTTCCTGATAAACGGCCGAAGCGAATAGAAACGGAAAGTTAAAGGGTGGGAATAGCATAGCTCTTGAAATCGAACAATTTGTCACCGTCATGGTAGCTCGATGAAGTTTCTTGGAAAGCGCATAATTCCTCATGCCATCGTACGCTCCAGAAAATCTGATGACGATTACCATGAAAGTAATTGAAGAAATCAATAGCAAAAAGATAGGAATCTCCGACAATTTTTCAAAATTGACATTACCGTGTCGAAATTTAGTTGTTCGCAATTTTTATACTCAATTTATTTTTACTCTTATGTGTAATACTATAAGTGTATACCTCTTACTTTCACATACTCGAGAAAATATAAAATGTGAAAGGAAATACGAGAAGAAAGAAAATACGTGACGCGCATTTAGACATTACAAAAAGAAACCTATATCTACTATCAAGATAGTGAAGAAATACGTCGGATTTATGTTACGTATTACCTGTAACATCGTAACACGAAACTAAATTACATGAAAGTAATATCACAGATGTCGGATCCTTCAGATCCTATGAAACGTGCAACTGTAATTTATGCAAAAAAATCGTGGGGATTGTTATGCAACATTCATATTGTTGTTCAATATTCGGTCGACGTGATGCACTTGCAAGTATACATGTGGTTTATGTTTGACACAAGAATAAGATAAAATCGACTTTATACATATTTTATGGAATTTAATAGGTCACACGCACATACAAACACAATAAATTATAGAAATAAAAAATGTTTTGTCTAACGACTTCTTTAAAAAATTTTAGTATTTTTTTTTTAATTTGTTAAGAAATATGTCTTTTGTAGCAACATAGATTTGTAGCGGGATTCTATAAACATTTTATCGATGATTGTTGCTATCGTTAGCGACAACCAATGGCAGGACTATCCTGGAAGAAAGCGCGGCACTCATTGGCTTTTGCTAGTTAACGATAGCGACAATTGTCGATCAAACGTTTAGAGAATCCCGCAACTGATGCGTATTAGTGGCCGCTAGTCGCTACTCTTACCTGTTCCTTTTTGGCTAAACTTTTGCTTCCAGTTCATCTTTCTTTCTCTTTTTTCCTCCTGGAGAAAAAAGGAAAAAAGATGAACTGGTGCAAAAGTTTAGCTAAAAAGAATAGGTCTATTAAGTTATACCATCTGATGATCCTATAACAGTATCTTTTAATTAGTAGAAATAATCCTATTTTCGACCAAAGCAGATCTTAATGCTTAATAATAATAAATGCGAATTTTTTGCAAATATATATTATTTCAGTTTTATAAATTGCGCTCCGATACGATTTGTCAGACGCAATAAAACGCAATCGCAAACTAAAGCAGAAATTAATATCACAAATTAGATCGATTGTCCATTTTAATAGTAATGCTAATAAACATCTTAAAAATCTGTAAATAATTTATTGCAAAAAATATTATCTTAGCCAGAGTATCTTCTAACAAGTAGGATATGCATACATATTAGTAAAATACACATTAGTAAAATATCTTAGCTAATTATCTGGAATTTACATGATAACGACAGTGCATTTGACATGTGAAATACAAAGGTAATGCACGTGCAATGCGCATCAGCCACGAAAACGACTCAAGTGAATGGAGTAAAGTTAAACGAGCGTAAAAGCGATTACGCGAAAATACCGGGGAATCGAAAGATGAAACGGGATGGAGAAAGATAGATTGCTGAAGTGCACGAGCCACCACAACGGGATTCGATCATTTTATTCGGTGTTGTGGAAAAATACAGGAAATTCTATAGTTGACGAGACAAAAGGCACGCTTCTCATCGAGCTTTCTGGGAGTTCCGATCCATCGGCGAAAATTAATCTGTGGCACGAATCATTGCCGAGATCTCTATATCGGGACACGATTGTTGCCAGCTGTTTGCGGAAGGAATGTCCAATAAAATAATGTAGCGCCTTCGTGGTAATAGCTGTTTATTTTGAGAGCCGTATAAATCAATCTTGAAAGCACCAGTGACCTCAGAACTTAGTATTCTCACTGTAAATTTAGCGCTCAGAATGGCTGTTTTAAACTACTACAATATATAAATATCAGATAAAATTTAAATAGCCCCAATATTAGAACTAAAGAAATATCAATGAATTTAAACAAGATATTATTAGAATTAACGCGTTATATACTTATTTCAATAAAACTTGATAGTTTATATGAAATTCCATTACTTTCCATTGTTTTTTTGACAGCGGCTCGAGACGATCGATTTATGTGAAAATATAAATTAATTTGTGTAAATTAGAATATTAAAAGTAAGACATATACTTCATAAAAATTTACTTCAACATTTAACGCTCGAGTTAACTCGATGCCCTTCGACATCGACACCGCAGACGACGGAAAAAGGGCTCAGAAAATCGATATGACATTATTCCCAATGTGTTCTACCTCCATCTTTTGCATTACGTCTCTCGCGCACATCTCGTTTCTCTTTCTCTCTTTTATTTTTCACTCCAACTTCCTCCCTCTTAACTTTCATCCGCATCTCTTCCATTTTACCTTTTTCTTTATACCTTCCGATCTTTACCCTTCGGTAACCAACCCTTCGAGATATTAAATCTGATCCAAAAAGAGCCGAGTGCGGCTTTCATCTCTTCGTATGAAGTCGACCACATTCAATGACATCTCATCTAGTAATTCAAGATTTTACGATTATGAAATCCGAAATTCCGCAACGACTGCGAAAATGTTGCAACGAAGGATAATCACGTGATATTCAACCCCTTTTGTCTCCAATTATCCATCTCTCGCAACTCTAATGAGAACACATACCCATTATCTATTCTGTCGGCAAAAATTGTTCCAGTCTACAATTTGCGATTTTTATTCAAATTTTCAAATGTAATTATGTATATATACTTTGCATACTCAATTTGAAATTAATTTGAAATTACTTTTGTTTAAATATTTGAGGAAATCAACATTCCTCCATTTCGTGAATTCAGTAATTTCATTTTTTTCATTTTTAATTGCGTGAGTACCAGTTTTCAGCTCTTGATAAAAAACTGAGATTGAGTACCGGTCAAAGCTAGTTGACCCGAAAAGAAGAGGAAAAGCCCATTTAATTATTTTTTAATTAAAGCATCATGCGGCAGACATAGGGATATCATAGAAATGAAAACGTATTTTTAATTCTCAGCACCGATGACTATTGATTTGTTTATGAAATTTATGTAATCACATAAACCAAAATACCTTCAAAAATTACCTCACAAAACGTTCTTTGTGAGATATCAATTTCGAGCACACAAGATAATACAATATTTTGTGTTAAATTTATAATTTATAACTTCAATCATTAAATAAAAATAATTTAAATCTTTTAAAGACAATGCAATAAAGTATGTATCTCGTTAAATTTATTTATGTCAAATATATGAAAGAAAAAGTTGTGTACATAATTTGCGTTTATAATTAACGCATCTTTAATACACATTTGCTCGTTATTAAAACGCAGTACATTTAAGAGGATAGAAGAGCACTTGCGAAAAAGCCAGGATGCTTCAGCACAGCTCTTTATGCTGTTGAAAAATGAGTTAATTAAGCCGTATATTAGTGAAATATTATATGCATCCTTGCAAACTCAAGCGGTTTGTGATACATTAAGCGCTTACTACAATATTATTTTATACAAATGAAACTACGTTGCACAAGTCTTATAATAGTAGCATATTAATTCTTAGAAATTCGATTTTGATGTAAAACAATACTTGAGATTATACTTTGTTAACGTTTAATTTAATAAAAATCTTATTATAAAATTAAATTTCCGGTATAATATAATACAGATATTTAATTTTATAATCACACATTAAAAATGAAATCTACTATTTTTGTAACTATTTCTTTCTTCGCTCCAATTTGGTGCTTTATGTTTTAAGTTTCAGCTTTGTAATTTAATTTTAAAAAATAATTCGATATTTATACAAATAAACACGTATATAAAAGATGTAAAACATAAATATGATATGCACGTGATATAACTTTTCCATTACGTACAATAATCGGTTTTTTTAAATACAAGTTGATGTGTGACAACTTATATAACTTTATACTAAATACACACAAATCCACATATATATATAATATATAACTTTGTATTTCATGATGAAATAAAATTTCTTGTAACATAGAACGTAAGTTGTGCTTTACAAAAAGTTATGTACACCGAAATATTATAGAAAATCATGGACATGACCATTGAGCGCTATACGCGACAAGTATTGAACATTTTCCGATTGAACTTTTCATCGTTCTAATATTGCGAACTTTCTCTCAAAAAAAGTGAAATGTCCTTCCTCGAGTAAGTTCTTCGAAGTTCCGGCCCAAAGGGCTTTCTAGAAATGGCCTTCGAGTCCAATAAAAATATTAGCCAGCTTAGTGTAGATTTTTGAGATCACGTCGAAAAAATTCTGATCCTACGGTTTTTTGCTGTTATCGATATTAATTTCGTCGTTTAAAAGGAAACGATTTTGATAAATAAAACAGATGTGCAATATATTCATAATTTATAATGATTATTATATAGATTTTTGAGATCACGTCGAAAAAATTCTGATCCTACGGTCTTTTGCTGTCATCGATACTAATTTCGTCATTTAAAAGGAAATGATTTTGGTAAGTAAAGCAGATGTGCAATATATTCATAATTTAAAATGATTATTACATTTATAATGATTATTATATAATTAAAATTTTAAATGCATAATGATTTCAGTTATAAATATCGTCAAGTCTATTTTATAACATTTTTAAATAAATTTCCTATAAAATGTATAAAATATTTTTACAAATATTTTAATATTTTTTAAATTATTTTAAAGTATTTTATTGATATATTCGATCACGGCGATAAATCAAGCATCTGAACCATTTAAGCTACTTTTTATCATTAATGTTTACTATTACTTATGATACTAATGTAAGAAATAACAAAATCTAGATATTGAGTTGCAATTTGTCTCTCACCGCTCTTCTTCTGTCTTTTATACATTGATACATTTTCTGTTAAAGTTATATAGCAATGTGCAAGCATCATATCTTGATAAACTTTTCTTTTGTAGGTCAAGTTGTGAAGAAAATTTATGTACGCTTTATGAAAACTAGTGCCTAATGGGTTAAAAGAAAAGTTGCGGAAGTCGCGACTGAAATATGAAGTATAAAAAACAAAATATAAGCCGTGAGAAAACTCTTGGCGGTTGGTATCAGTTTGTTTAAGAATCATCGATATGAAGACGAGGGATAATGTCAAAGACGACATTCTATACCTTCAGGGAACTGTCGTCAGATATCCGAGCTCCTTTTATTTTCCAATGTAGAAGACTGCGAGACAGAAAGTAAACATCTATTCTCCTACGCATCTCTTGCTTACTCCTCCGCTCTTCTACGAAATCAAATTTAACCTCGAATTTAAACAAAACTGAAAGAAGAGCTATTTTCTAACATAAACACAAATATAAGTTCGAGCTCTACATATAAAGATTATTAATATTCTATTAATAAAAAATATTAATAAAAATTCATGTCAGTTTTAATCAACGAATAAAAATTTTTTTCTTTAAACTTAAAAAGAATTCAAGATTATTCATTACTTATTCATTAAATCTGCTTATTGCATGCATTTTTGACATCAATATGTATATCTTAATACGTTTTATGTTTATAATTGGAGATATTATGCAAAATCATAAAAATATTATTTATAAAGCAGATTAAAGATATATTAATAAAGAGCTAGATTATATATATATATATATATATATATATATATAAGAATACTCTTTTAGTAAAAAAAGCAACGTAGAAAAGATCTTCCAAAAAAAAAAACTCTTTACAATCATTACACATACACATACATTGATAAATCGATAGCTACCCTCAAGTTTCGAGGCTTCATCTAAAACTCATTACCCGCCAATTTCCTATTCGTTTGGGCTATCCATTGCTTCCGTAAAACGAAAGTTACAGAAGCTTTATTCCGTGTAAATCGGAAATTATTAAAACATCAAATTCACATAAAGCTATTCATATCTTCCTCTGTCTAACCTCGTTCTTTGTAATCCCTTTTCTCTGTCCATAAGCCCAGCACTACTCTTAATGGATTCCGCGAGTTCTGGAGCGGTACTTGTTCGCCATTAAATCCTGATGTGCGGTGGGATCTTAGCAGGTTCTCCTTGCAAAGTGCACGGAATAACTCGAATAAAAATGAACAAAGCAGTCCGTTGAAATTCCCAATGATCATCCTGTTGCACGCTGATGGAAATACAAATTCGTTTTTTTAGGGCGGGAGCACACAGTCTCGTATAATGTATAATACATTAAAAAAATGAACCGATCAAAGGCCTTCGTTTCCTTTATTTTCATAAAATAAAAGACTAAAAGATTAGTTGACTTTCTGCAATATGCCTTATGCAATATGCGTTAATGCGTTAGGCAAATATCTGTGCCTATTTTGTGATAATATTATCGAATGTTGTAAAGTTTGTAAAATCAGTATTCAACATTACAATTCTCTTGAAATATCTTAAAAGTAAAGAGATATTATATGATTTGGATAAATAACTGCACGATACAAATGACTGCACGACATAAATGACTGCACGATACAAATACAAATCTGTCAAAAAATGTTCCCAATTTATCATGATCGCAATAAATATAGGGACACAAAAATAAAGCTGCCTGTTATGTTCTTGGATCAAAAAAGATTCTCGGATCCACGAATGGAACTTCCACTCTGCTGAATCGGCAGAATTCGCCGTTGTGATATGAAATAGTCGAGCCGACACATCGATCATAGTTGAGGGTCACTTTACGACTTCGGGCAATTCTCGTTTGACGTCGTCTGCAAATCTCCATTTCCGCTTCCGATAGGAAGCAGTCACTAGCATGAGAAAGCTTTTCGCGAGATAGTAATCTATAACCATTTTTGATGTTTTATTATTTCAGTTATTTTGTATTATGCACTCTCTTTGATTAAATCATGTTTCTCTATCTCATATATGTTGCTTTGCAGAACAAAGAAATACTATAGATAAATTAATAATAAAGTCAAAAACATGGAGACTGATACTCTACGGATGAAAAAAGTGTTTGTACCGTTTTGAGATAATTTTACACAAAAAAGAAAAATAAGGATACATGTTTTATATTAGTAAATTAAGTAGGGTCTCTACCTTTTGTTGGGTCATAAAAATCGATTTTTTCTTTTTTACATATTCTTAAAGATTATACTTTCAAAAATGTCTGGTAAAAATTTCAAGTCAAAATTCGAAAAATTAATCGAGTTACAGTCTGTTGAAGAGTCAGGATCACCGACTAGCTGCATGTACTACCTAAACTTTAAACGCGTTTTTCTCGAAACGACGTTTTTTTAAGTTGGTGGAAGTTCTGTACCAGTCCTAAATTATGCGACCGATATGATTTTGGTCTTAAAATGTTCGGAAATATCGCCTCTCTAAAATAGACTAGAATAAAGAGAAAATATTGAAAACTTTTTTTTTATAAATAAATAACTGCAACAATTTTTCGTAAAAAAAAAAGTTTTTGTTTGAATGACTATAACTCGCTCAAAAATTTTTGTAATTTATTTATTTTAGTCTATATGAAGCACGAACCTCTATAGATTATTTAAAAAAAATTTTTTTTTTTTTCGGATCGCTTTTGAGCCTGCAAGAACTTCCACCAGCTGGCCATCTCGTTCCGCCGCCCACTCCGCTCACCCGGCTAGAACAGCTTATCTATTGCTTCAATTGTTATAACGATTTTTTTTTATGTTCAATGAAGATCAATTTAAATGTATTCCAAATTTTAGGATTTTTTATCTTTAATAGTTCCTTTTCTATAAATTCCTAAAAATTACCTATTTTTCCTGGCCAACAAAGTAGAGACCCCCCTTAATGGAAGAAAGTAATTACAGATGATATTAACGTATTTTCTAATATATCAAGTATGTAAAAAAACGTTTCGCAGTTAATATTTTTCCTTTTCAGTTTCAATTCTATTGTACTACTGAAATCATAGTAACATGTCATCACGTTAATAACTTATATAACCTGGAGAATATTCAATTGAGAATAGTTGAGCATTAGTCGTACTGTATAGGGTCTGACGTTCTAATCTACAAACTTGATGTAAGATTGGACGTTTCGGGACGATTTGTCACGTGTGTGTCCAACATAGTAGTCGTTATTGTCAAGCGGTCCTACCCGCAATTTCACATAGTCGAATGAGTAAGCACAATACTCTCGCGTTCCTTGTCTGTCGGGATCGTCGAGGAACGTACGCCGGAACGTATACACGGAAAACCAATTAGGATAGATACACTACGGAACTTACAGTCAAGTATTCTCCCAACAATTCCCGATACAAGCCACAATGCAATTTCTGCAAGTAATTTAAACCCCTCCCAGGCTAATTCTTTTGCCGAGCATTGTCGAGTGCGGCAATCGACGTGAGTAGATCAACGTGTCAACACAGATTCTACAAATGTTTCCTGGAGAGCACAACGTTAAACTAATTATTTGTGTTATTTAATCAGTTAAGTCCACAGTTACACTTTTCGAACACACTCTTGTATAATATATTTTTACAATATGTGTATTTAGAAAAAATACGAAAATTTTTCACAATATGCACTGAAACAGAGCGTTAATAAAATAATTAATAAAGTGCTTAATGTTTGATTTGAAAGTCACTAAGATATCTTCAGAAACACGAAGTTAAACTGAAGTATCAATGAAATAAGGGAAGTTAAGCCGTTTTAAATTGAAAAGGAAATTCTGCATCTTCAGTTCAGAAGGTAGTACCTTCGACGTCTGCTCCGTGTCGTTAACTCTTGTATACCTAATACCATGTTTACGTCTTGGCTTCCTCGTTCAATTCTTATTGATTTTTCTAACGACGTGCTTATGATTCATAACACGTTAAAGTGCGATAATGTTCTATCTTTGACATCACGTCTCGGTGAGAACTCCGTGGGTACAAATATACTGAATAATCTGGAGATATCTCAGTTACGACAATCTCTTCAAATTATCTTAAAAAAACATGATTGAGCTGAGCGATTTTCAATGAATTTTAATGAATTAAAACAATCAAGAGATTTTATTTTAGACAAGACGAGCATTTAAATAGAAGAGAACAATGATATTGAATGATATTAAAATTATTATAAACTAATTAAAATTATTTAACAAAATAAAGAGAGAGAGGGTATATATAAAGTACATTATTATGATAAAACGTAATCTATATAAAAATATAAAATAATAAAGAATCTGATTATCATGTTATATAATATATAAAGTTAAAAATTATGAATTATACTTTAAATTAATTATTTAAATTAATTACTTAATACAAATATGTTTAAGAATATATATTACTTTTTTATGTGTTTAGTGCAACCGTTAAAATGTACAATAGCATTTAATTTATAAAATATAATTATATAGTAAAGAAATAAATTTATAGAATACTCTCTTTCAATTATATACCAAAAATTAATAAATTTTATAGTATGTATAAATAACCTGATTTTACATATATGTTACATCAATATATTGTAAATCATCTTGGCCATTTCTACGCCGCGGATACGAAGAAGTGAGATGACGTAGGGGACGTTATCATCTTTATGATCGCACAGGAGCGCGTCCGGATGCAAGAAAATCCCGGGGCTTCCTTAACAGAAATGCGAAGCGGCGAGACTCTATCGACATCCCGGAATTGAAAACTCGAGGACAGGAGAGCGAGCCAGTTCTCCGTGGAGATATTCTCGCACCTTTTTTCCAAATGGATTACTTCGCGTCACAACCAAACGAATGCGGTCATTGAACGCGATCATTTTTTCATGATTCGCGCTAAAAGATAGAAATATGTATTGATTACAACGAAATGCCTATGTCATTAATATTCACGATTAGAAATTTCTTCGTAAAAAGATGTAGAATTATACAAGAACATTATCATATTGTCTTACTTGACAGATATGCGATAATATATGCAATAAAAAGAACAACCTTCTCATATTAGATTATCATAACTATGTAATACAATTAAATTGTTAATAAAAGATTTAATAAAATTATATATGTTAGGTAACTAATGGCTGCATTTTGCATTTATTAGTCTCTCGTGTGCTGTGAATATCTCGACAGTAATGCAGTTTAATTTCGAACGTGAACATTTTTTATTCTCTCGTGGAAAAAATAGCAAAATGTCTACCAAAGTAATACAGACAACAATGAATAACAAAATTGAGAACAAATAGTCCTGAAACATCTCGAAAGGCTAATTTTTTTATAGTGAGAAACTTTATTTTCCAAAGAATTGGGAAGAAAACCACAGAGTCGTATAAGAATGCAGCGGGACGCTTGTCGCATTCGCGACATTTGCATTCCGTCCGCGCACCCCAATATCCTCGTCGATATTCGCGACGTGAAAATCGCTCGTGCATTTCATTGATTTGGCCGAAATTGCACGAGAGTTGACAGAGATAAAGATGCACCCCTGATGAGAATTTAAAGACCGGATGTACGCATACGCGAATATCGGGAATGCAAAAAGGGTAAAAAAGTCTCTCGACGAGACCTATTTAAAATTATACGTTCTGATATACGACACGAAACACGTTGTGTACGCCACCGTAAAATACAAATTATATGTAGACGTCAATATAATTGATCGATGCGACGCGGAACAGAATTTGTCCATTTTAATTAAACGAATATCAATAGATTTTAATGTCTCGTCAATTGTTATACGATTTATTAGCATAGCAGAATTTAATGTTGTAGTGACATTAATCTTTGACTAGTTGTGTGAGCACGCATCGTTGTTTATTAATATCAATTTAATACATCTCTTATGGAACCATGATTTTGTATTCAATTTAAAAGCGAATACGAATGTGATATTTACCAAAATTTTATGCAATAAAAAAATATCAGGAAGAAATAACATTGTTTTAGTATATTTTTAATATTAAAAAATTCGACATCAATTGTTGATAATTAATGAGGCAAAGAAGAATAAAGCCGGATATAATAATTTCATATTATAGAAGATTATTTCAGAGATGTAGGACGAGTAATATTAAAATGAGAATGGACGTCCGAGAGTTGAGCAGAGGACTGCGGATAATATACGAACCACGATTTTCTCTCAGATAAACCGCGTATCACCAAAAAGGACCTTTCAGGAGCTATGAAAAGCAGCGAAGGATTTATTTATAGATCGAGTGGCGTAAGTCCCCTTCCTTTCACATTAGTCTTCTTCCGTGTCGTCGTACGACATACAAACCGTTTATCCTAAAGTGATGTAAGTTAAACTTCAAACTCCAATAAATTTATGTATGACACGGATTTAACAAAATTTATACAATATTTATTTTAAAATTTAAAATACTTGACTTGTCCAATTTCCATACAAAACGGTGCAAAAAATTCGTTATCAATATGATATATATCTTGTACAGAAAAAATAAAACAATAGAAAAACAATATTTCCGTTTGTGTGTTTTATGACAAATTCACATTTAGTCAAAACAATGAAAATAAAATTTTTGAATGTTTGAAAATTTAGTTCGTTGCAATATAACGTAATAATGTGACCTCGATTAACTACTTGCTCGTCGCTTTCGTGAAATTTTCAGCACGATGGAACTGCATATACGAACGCTATCGGTGATTTCGTTCGAGATGAATCGAGCCTTTGTCCCTCTTTTGGTCACTCGATGGACGAAATCTGGTCATTCACGATAAAAGGGAACGATCAACGGTGCAAATCAGAAATAAATTCGATCACGAATTAAATCGAGAATTGCCATTGGACTATCGATTGCGCAAAGTAAATCGGAAATTAATGGATGTTATAAATGATACAAACCGCTAAAGAATTACGATTTCAGTTAAATCGCCTGCGAAAAGTATTAACGATCGATGTGATTCCAAATTGTGCGGTTTTGCCTTTAATTACCCATCATTACGCTACATGAACATCGCATTTATGTAAAACACAGTTCTCTCTCTCCCTCTTTCATGCACAGTTACATAAAAAAAAATTGCTTATTCGAAGATGCGAATAAGCATCAAAAAATTTGTTAAAATTGCTAGTCAATTTAACTCGTGATATTACTGCGGTAGTTTAGTAGAGTTAGCGTTTCAAGACCGGAAATTTTTCGGCGCGCGTTTCTGTGGGACTACATACGTAGTATATAAATTCACATAAGAATCATACAAGCATTAAGATCCAGCTAGACCGTGTAAGGCTTTGATTTTCTATAGTTTGTGAAAAAAAATTGTTTTTTAATTTTTTTTACTGATCGTTGAAACTATAAAATGTGTTTATAAAGATACAGATATATTGATAATCATAAAGTACTAAACGTGATGAATGTGTGTGGTGTGATTAGTTGTATGACGATTTGATGATATACCATTAATTGATTAATAAAAATTTATTATTTCTTATTTATAGATGAAGTAAAATTTAAACGCAGAACATTTCGTCCAACCTTTGACACACAACATCAAATCTCTTTTTTGTAAGTGTATTAAAAATTTGCTCCAAAGCTCAATGTTATTTTCTTGTTTTTTTTACGTGATAAGTAATAAGCAGCTTTGGACTCCCGAAAATAATGACATCGATATTATCCGAGAGTATTGCAAGGATTAAGAGCTTTTATTGAAACGAGGCCACTTTGATATGCATTGCTTTGAAATGGGTTAGATAGCCTAGCGGTTCCCGGAAATCTGAGACGAAATGCCATAATCGATATACCGTGACTCCATTTTGGCCGGACGTGCAACTACGAGTTATGCGTCCCATGTACTATGCGGCCTGTTTGCGGAGATGCGGTATAGCCGTGCTCTGCAACGTCTACCGTGAAACTACGTGATGTTTAATCCGTATATAATTGGAGAACGTCTTGTGTCGCCGAGAAACATATTTCCTTGCTTAAGCAATCCCATAATAGTGTAACATAAATAATAGCCATTATTTTAACTTGCTGTATTTGAATATACAAATTATTCATTTATATATATATATATATATGTGTGATAAAAACTATTTTTATAATTACATTTTTTAGAATACGTTGATTACAAAATCTATTATTTTATAAATTATAATTAAGGTAATGTGTATAATATTAATTACAATTAAATCAAACTATAACTAAAGATAATATTGGAAGCCGTATTTTTATATAGATAATTTTAACATGAAATCGTATGAATATAAATAAAAAGTCTTCTTTTTTACACAAATTCTATTTATCTGTCTATTACTTATACATTCGTAGAACTTGACTTCTGTAAATATTATTTCATTGTAAATAAAATTTGATTACTTTATCACAATTGTATTGTATGAACATTTTATTTTTGCCTAAAACCTTAATTTATAATTCCGCATATAATCCTTGAATTTCATTTTCAACAATAGTGCGCACGAACACCTACTGTTAATCAAAATCAACAAGCAATTAAAGTGCTCCGAGTCCATATTAGCGATTAATCTGTGATTATATTTAATAAATTCATAATGTGATACACTTTTTCAAAACAATAGTTTTAATTCCAGACGTCGATCGTTCGAAGCTGTACGCAACTGTATTTTAAATTTGAAAAATATATGTACATATATAGTCAAACAGAACGATCATCGAACTGGTTGATTTCCAACAAGCGTAAAATGCATAACAAGCGGAAAATCAATATGGAGTGTTATCAATGAGCGATAATAATACGTGTTCAAGCAAATATTTAAAAACCTATTATTTTATTAAAATAAAATGTAACAAAATATTTTATTTATAAAAGAAGTTTTAAGATTTCGTTTTAATGGTTGTAATCGTAATAATAAAGTAACGATAACAGATCATATATTTTAGTCTTTATACATACATAGATATATATAGTGATAATTAACGATGAAACTCTCGCATAGCGGCAGAATGGACTAAACTGAATCGAAAAGTCCTCTACCATTTTGCAATTTTCGCAATGGTTAACGAGATATTAATTTATGAAAATAGCCAATTTCGCTCGACCTACCACCAAATGCAAGCGGGCGGCGAGATAAGACCGCTCAATGAAATGCGCGTTTGCCGTCGCTAGGTACGTTAATGCCTATGTCGCTTGTAAACAACGTACTTAGCGACGAAGTATGTACGGTCGTGGTCAGAACGGTTGCAACACTTTTTTCAACGAGTTTTGGAATCCAGCCTGCTCATCAAGCGCAACAACCAAATGTATTCTTACTTATAGCGTTTTCGATCTAAGCGGATTTGCTCCCATTTAGGTTGAATAATGTTCTACTATTGGTTGACGTTACATATTCCACCAATAGGAGAGCGTACGTCATTAATCCAACCTAGGTTGATGCAAATCCGCTTGAGTCAAATACGGTATTATAGATCCATAAATAAAAACCAATCGCTTGATGAGCAGGCTGTATTCCAAAACTCATTGAAAAAAAAGTATTGCAACCATTCTGTCCACGATCGTACATCTCTCTGGGCGGACTCATCTCGTAGCCCACTTGCATTTGGCGGTAGGCCGAGAGAATTTGGCTATTTTCATACATTAATATCTCGTTAACCATTGCAAAAATTGCAAAATGAGGACTTTTCAATTCAGTTTAATTCGCTCTATTTACACAAGAGTGCTTTATATATACGTATATATATATATTTATATATATATACATATACATACATACATGCATGCATATATACATACATATTACATGGAAAGTAAAATCATAAGGGACTGATAACCATACGGGTAGTTAAAGATTAATTCATAATACAATTATATTTTTTGCATAACAACGATCTCGATAAGTACATTAATCAGTTGGTATGTGAAATTCAATTGTACGATTATTTCTAAGTACATATCGGTATATTCAAATGAAACACATTACAAATTGCACGAGTATGATTGCATAGCTATATTAAGTCCTCCAAATAATTGCAGATTTATAAATTAAAATATGTTCATGTCAGCAAAGGTATCTTTTTAAGGCATAAATAAAATATGATGTATGTAGACGTATATATGCCTACCGCAGCTTTACGTGTCTCGAGTATACAAGTATGGTCATTTTAGCCACATACAGTGAGAGCAAAAAGTATTCGTACAAGGAAATTTTTTATAAAAAAAGTCTTATTTGTAAAAAATAAATATTAATTAGCAATTTTATACAATGAACATATTCTGTTCTAATATAACAAACGAGCTTCGCATGTATTCCTGATTCTAGAAGCTAAATTTCTCAACTGTACAAATACTTTTTTGAGCATCCAAACAATAGAATTTTTAATTTTTATTTAATTTTTCAGATGATATATTTTCTATAATTAATACACATATTTTTGGTATACATAATTTTAAAAAGTATAGAGCCTATTTTATTCTTTACGAATAAATTGTTAATTACCTAGCGAGAAATAAACATCAATTAAACGTCGAATCGACGTCGAATTGATGTTGAAATCATCGTATTGATATCGATTCGACATCAATTTGATGACTCATTTCTCGTTGAATAATATTTACTTTTTAAAAATGAGGTTTTTTAAAAAAATATTTTCTCTGTACGAATACTTTTTGCACTCACTGTAGGTATATTTCGAATAGAACGCGTCCAACCTGATTTAAACAAATGACTCATGCTTGTGTTTTTTTTTTCAAACGCATCATGCACAAGCCGCGGCGTTATTTTGTGCGACATTTTCTACTTAATGTAAGTATATTGCATTTTGAATGCGTCAAAGACATTGATAATATTGATTGATCTTTTAAAGGGTCAAGTTTTATTAAATCCCAACAACAGGACGATACAGTAAGGCTTTTAGTTTCAGACGAGCAATAACACATGAATAATACGAGTAGTAGGTGTTTAAAGAGGATGGCCTCCAAAAGAGGATTGCGATGTGTGGCGGCAAAAGAATTCTATATAATACTTACAAAAATTTTCTTGCTGTCACAGGCCGCTACTCCTAGGTTATCCTCTAAACTCTAACTACTCATGTTATTTATATTATTCGTCTGAAAATTGGGACCCTTAAAATACATTAAGGCTTTTTCAACCATACTCTCTTGCAAATATCGATTATATAGCATGTTATTCCAACCATACCTTCTGAATGGCTGTACTATATAGTGAGATTATACTACTGTACATGCCCAACTAGTAATACAATACAATTACGCTGTTGTGATAATTTATATAAATTAGAAAAATGTGAGAATTTCAATCTAAGCTGATGGATATGCTACCATTAAAAAAGTTGGGTTATCCATAATCGTATAGTTGCAATATTAGTATGGTATGGTAGTGATTACACGGAGAAAATTTTATATTTAAAATTACTATAATGTTGTAGAAGCTGCGGACTATCATGACAAGTATAAGTTTAAATGTTACAGCTATTTTTTGAAAACAATAATGCAACGTAATTTTTACACTTTTTTCATAGTAAAAATTTTTTATTACAAAATCAATACTTGTTGAATAAAAGTTAGTATTGTAAAGATAAGTAAAAAATATATACCTAGCAAATCTTGTTTGCGTACCATAGTAAAAATTAACTGTTTTCATGTTAGAATATAACTTAAGCGCGCGCGCATTGGCTTTTAACAAAAATTACTTAATTTATGTGATAAAAATTAGTATTATTATAGTTATGTCGGAATCATATTGTGATGACCCATCGAAAATACAAGACATAGTAAAGTGTAATTTAAAATATTGTATTAAAACTTAATATAAAATTTTCTCCGTCTATTTCAGGTCAAGTTACCGAAAACTGAAGCCTGACTTACAGTCAGGGCCTGGTCATCTGTCAAGTGTTTACAGCGAGGGACCTAAATAATTTAGGTCAAATTTGGGATATAGACCTAAATAATTTAGGTCGAATTTAGGGTATAGGCCTAAATTCACGGTGTATATTAAGCATGTAATACAACTAAATTAATCATGTTTATGGCTAATACTTCTAATCTTTTCTCCCCTCAGTCCATTATGATTTTACTCTCCGTGTATACATATATGTATATATGTATATATATATATATATGTATATATGGGATATTCCATGTGAAAGTGAACCATTTTCACAAACGTTTCGGATTTTGGTGAAACTTATTGATGTTGATGAGTTTGAGGATGCAAACTATTATGCAAAGTCTTAGACTTTTTGTCCAGCTAGTTTAGTAGGTGCAAAAGGAAGAAATTTTGCAATTTTTTTTGTCGTTATTCATATATCTTTCTAGAATTTTTTTCGGATGGAAAGTGGAATTAATAAAATGAAGTTAATACCGTTTCCTACCGAAAAGGCTACGTTTATACCGAGAGACCTATAAGCGGCCTGATCTATAATGCGACCCAAAATAGGTCTGGGCACCAATCATTTACACCGCAAGCGGTCTGAACACGAATTCTTTGAACTTTTCAAACACGAAACATTCAAAACCCTTTGAACATTTTTTATTTACGAGATATGATATATGTCTATTATTAAGGTCAATTTGAAATTAACAAATGATGGTAGATCGATCTATTTCAGGTTATAGGCGGCCTATTTCAGGTCAGATTACCAAAAACTGAAGCCTGACTTACTGTCAGGGTCTGGCCATCTGTCAAGTGTTTACAGAGAGGGACCTAAATAATTTAGGTCGAATTTGGGATATAGGCCTAAATTCACGGTGTAAACGTAGCCATTGTCTGCTCTTTCATGTGGTAATGTCCTATTTTGAGTAACTCTTCATTATCATTCCTGTTCAAGTTTTTAAAAATTTTTAAATCGCGCCATAATCGCGCTATAGGACCCAGTACCGATTTTTATTTTTAATAGCTCTAAATATAGTAATATATAGTACCATATAGCGACTTTAAGCGCCGTATTCTAGGAGGCCGTTTTCGAGATATAATTTCAGAAAGGCAGCGATACAGGACAAAGTGTGTATCCAACTACTCGGTTACGCTCATTGCGCCGCATCAGTGTTTTTCAAGAATTCCAAGCGTAATATATCAATAAACAATTTCATCGTATAGCGAAGAATTTAAAATCATTTGACATTGCTGAGGCACGGCACTGCGTAAATCCGTTTTAAAACTTCGCTACGATTTTGTTTCACGTGTCATGCTTGGTCATCAGTGCTGGATTAGCTAGTATTTTATACGGTAACAAAAATAATCACATAAAACAGTGAAATCCTTGTTGAAACACACCACGTGAAAAAGCAGACTTTCCTGCTCGCGCGCGTGTGTTTGTGTGGTACTCTAAAAATAAACCAGTAAAAATGCCATATAATATAATAGTAATAGATAATTTAAAAGTATTTCACTGATCTTCGGTATAAATACTTACACTTTGCTCCTCCATCTTATATCTCACTGATAATAATCAACGGAAACAAAATTTAACTGTAAAATCAGTAATTTATCAGTTGAAAATGCTGATTTTGTATCTACGATGACACTACACGACATCAAACAGTATCGCGTACGTAAAACAAAATATAAGTGCTAGTACAAGGCACAGGCAAGCACAGGCACGCACATCGCACTTGAAGATTACGATTGTGTATTTTACATATACGGTCATTTCAACGGATCGTGTACATGTATACGTCTTCAGTTTTCGTATGTTCATTATAAAGTGCCTCTTGTGGAAATTAAATACGTTCTTCTTGTCGAAACTAAATGAAAACTAAGCGCTTGTTTTGCGATGATCAATGTCCATGCCAATATTATTAATGTAGTTTATCTCGGTTTCAATTCGTATCCAGAAATTGTGATGATATTTCTCGTATTGATTAACAAGCCGTAGATTTTTCACACATCAACAAAATAATGGTTCGTATAAAACATTTCTCTCAGTGAGACATTTACTGATTAAATAGTTAATATTTCTGATATTGTAGTCTAAAATTATTGATTTGAACAGCTCACATTTCTAATTTTGCAGTCAAAAATCACTGTTTCTAGTAGTTTATTATTATTGTTTGAAATAATCGGTATTACTAATTCTTTTAACGAAATTTTACTAATTTACAGTGCTTATACACTTATAACTATCATAATCAGTATTTATTGTTTTTCAGTGATAATACGCTGATTCACTTTTAGAGATAAATATCCAAAAATTGTGATGATATTTCTCGTACTAATTAACCAGATTAACAAGCCGTAGATTTTTCACATATCAACAAAATAATGGTTTGTATAAAACATTTCTCTCAGTGTGGGATTTACTGATTTAAATAGTTAATATTTCTAATTTTGCAGTCATAAGTCACTGCTTCTAGCACCCTATTATTACTGACTGAAATAGTCAGTATTACTAATTAACTCTTTCAGTGAAATTTTACTGATTTACAGTGCTACACTTATAACTATCACAATCAGCGAGTATTTACTGTTTTTCAGTAATAATACGCTGAATCTATACATATGTATTATTGTATATTGTGACATGATACTAACGAAAATTCTCATTCTTTTAACATTATCTGTCGACCCTCGGTATTTTCCGTAAAAATACCGAAGAGTATTTTATTCACGTTCAAAATATCAATATGCTCGTAGCGATCAGTCTTGAAATGTCGATATATTCCTTTAATCTCAACTATACTATGTAAAGATACAAAAAAATATAGGTAACTAATACGTTCAAAATATAGATTGACAGTAAAAATAGAAAAGAGTTAACGGAAGAATAAAAGTAAATAAATGAAAAACATACCACACGACGGAGAGAGTGAGGAAAACGGAGAGGAAAGATAGGAAAGAGAGGTTAAGTGAAGAGGCGGAGAAAAAAAGAGAAAGATAAAGAGGAAGAGAGAGAGAGAGGGGGGGAGAGAGAGAGAACGTGTGTGTATAAAATATTTAATATGTCATTTTTTCAATTCTCTTTCAGTTACACATCACTCCTTTACTTTAAAAATGGCACGACTAAAAAAAGTGCTTTTAAGCACAAACTAACTTAACCTCATTAAAAAATCATCAAAATCATCACAACTCAAAAAGATTTTTTTAAGGTTTTAAAACAAAATGCATACTTTTCACCGATGTTGTTTGATTAGTTAATTTTATATTTCAAATTGGAAAATAATTTTTCCTCTTTTCTGGGAAACTTAACGTTTTAAGTTGTGTCAATTTTGAATTAAGGGAACTATACATGAATTCATTCTATAGATATTAAAATTTATTCTATATTTCTATTATATGAAAATGGCTAACTAGAGTGATTAACTTTGCTTTGACTAATGAATACGTCTCCAATTATTTCAACTTCCATCTTAGGTAACTTTCCGCGATATCGTAAACTGAAAATTCGATTCAAAAACTTATAGGACCTTTGCACAGCTGATTACCGACAAACTTGGTGATTGGTTCGAATTAACTTTAATTTCGTTTAAAAACTTCGTACGTACGATCTACCTTACTTACTTTAAAAATCGTAGTTGGTTCACATACACACGGGATTAGTTGGAATAAGTTTCCAATGCAATCCTCATTAAAGATTGAACTACAACAGCTTTACAACTTCGAAAAAATATACGTTTGAGTATAAGATAATTCTTTAAAAAAATGAGATATATTTATCTCTATATATTTATATATATCAATATAAAAAATCATTATATATGTGTACTTCCTATATAATTTATAGTAATTTTTTATGTAAGTCTCTCTCTCTCTCTCTCTCTCTCTCTGTTCCTGTCTTTCTTTTCTTTTTTGCTCTTTCTCGACGATATAATAAATTAAATTTCTATTAATAGTAATCCTATTAATTATTGTTATACACGTTGTTAGAAACGTTAGCATTTAACGATGTACTAAGCATGGAGGTAACCCGCAAACCGCACAACTTCTTTAAAAAAAATACTCGTGGAAGCTTTAAAAATATTATTTGTTATACATGTTGATAGTTTTATTTTAAGTTTAATTATGCAAAAATTGTTTCGTTATTTTGCGAAATTGGTTTTCTGAATAATTTAATTACTCGGAGAGAGATACTCGATCATCAATATTATTCCTATTTTTTTTTTTCAAATTTGTAATTGAATCTGAATGTATTATTATGACGTAATTTCGAACGTCATGCATAACAAATCCAAAATATTAAACATTTAACTATATATCACTATACATATATGTACATACGTGAAACTCAAATATAGATATTACACAAATGCTGTAATGCAAATGCAATGAAATGTGAATTTACGTAAGTTATCACGTCACACGGAATTTCCTCACCAAGTGCCGAGATAGAGAGTTGATTTTTCGCCGATAAAAAATTCAAATTTATGCTGGACGCAAACAAAAGAAATTTTCTCCATTCTAAATTACCTTTTCTCTTTTTATACATTTCGCAAATTTGCATATTAACGTGGGCTATTCCCGCCTTACTCTTTTTGAATAGCTGATGATTCCGCTGAAGCAATAATTACAAAAACAAGAAAGTTTATCCGAAACTGTCGAATTTTAATATGACGGCTCGACCATAAAGCCGCCAACACATTTGATTGCTATAATGATTTATCTGGAAATACATAATTCGCAATGGCTAATGTTGGCGCAAATATTAAATTTATATTACGAGTTAATACATATAAGCAATAATCAGCTATTATTTCATCGTTGTATTATAATCGTTTCACTATTATCTTTAACAATTAACATTCATCTCGTTTTAATGATTCAAGGCTTGTCTCGCATAATCCAATATCAAAGTCCAATTTATAGACGCGGAAAGGATGGATTAATGCTGATGGAATTAATGTGTTATGCGCAATCTGCACATATGCAACAATTTAAATACATCGTTACGTCAAAAGGACAATTAAATTTTAACACTTTAAATTCCATGGTGCACAATAATTAATCTGTATAAAACGCGGAGTATTCAGAAAAAAATAAGAGCGCGCGACGGTGCACCAAATTGGATATGCGATATACAAGTGGAGCGTGACGACTGTATAAATTTCACGGAGACGTCGGACGACGAAACTCATGTCGTTACATTATTATCTGTCGCGTAACATTACGGCATAGTACTGAAGCGCGAGGCGAGCAGGTACCCCGAAAGAAAACTCCGCGCCTCTCTATCTCCCTAGTAAGTTATTTCGGGAGATAGTTCGCGTACGTGCTTGCTTCCGCATGACGTACATACTCGAATGTAGTTCACGAATTTATAAATGCGAATTACAGCTTCTTCGTGCACTGTTCAACCTTGAAGATCAATTTATATATCTCAATACGAGCAAATCTGTATGATGTAAAATGATTACGTATTTTCAACGCATTGGTATTATTATTTACAACGAAGCGCAATTGATTACTAGTTAATCATATCCCCGACTTCGAGATTTAAAAAACATACGTTTGATTGATGAGTGAATCAAATTTTACTTCAAATATGCTACATAATGCTGCAAATTTAAAATTATATCATCATATCTATTTGTTACATATGTACATAAAATATTTAAATAATATATCATAAAAGATGTTTGAAGTGTAAATTTCTTTTGTAAACTTTGTATTATTTTTTATCTTATACGTTATTAATTTTATTGGAGATCAAATGTACAGGTTTTGAGTTCTGTTTACAATATATATTTACAACGCACGATTTTATTAAGTTTAAGTAACAGATATTGCAAGAAATCTTTACAGAATAGAGAGAATCGCCGATACCATCATACCACTTTATTTTTAAACAATATTTCTTAAATAAAAGCTAAAAATAAAACTTTAGAAACATAAATACAAATTAGGAAGTATTTTTTATCAGATGATATAGCAGTTTTTATAATATTATTTGCAATTAACTTTTTCGTAAAGTAAGCAAAAATAAAGCGTCTGACAAAACTAAGCTAGACCCTAAAACTGACACGATAGGCAGTAATGCAACGTATTTCTATTCTACAATTCTTTTACAGAAGTCATCTGTTTACAATTGAATATATGAGAATTTTTATGGAAATTTTGCACTTTGATATAAAACATTTTTTAAGGATTCATATGTATATTTGAGTTGATTCATATGTAAATTTTACGCCAGACGTAGACGTGAGTTTTATAAGAAAGATTTTTTCTTAAATACAGACTTGCCTTCAACTCCAATAAAATTATTTGACATTATAATTCACACTAAAGATTAAATTGTTTATGGTCTATCTTAGAGATAAATATGTCGGAAAATAAGAAAGAGAAATATATAAATAAAACAGATTTAAGAAATTACAAATATATGAAACAATGTAATATTATCAACAATATCTATTATTATTTAAACTACACAATTTGCAAAAGAAAATCGTAAAGAGAATCGTAAGAATTATATTTTTGCATTTGTAACATTCGTTTTAGCTGCTTTTATATATAGAAACAAACTATAAATATTTAAGTTATAGGTTTTTACTTCTTTAACCATTTAACCATAATAGATCATGTTTTTTATCAGTATTAATAAAGAGCAATATTTAGCTTCTGAGAAATAACGGAGTGTCTTTTTAAAAAACCTATGCCAGTATCGATAACTTTCCTTTACTAAATTATTACTTTTACATGTTTTACATATTGGATTAGATATTAAATATTACAGTTATGAATGTGTGTTCAAATGAATATTATAGATTTTATTTTTAAAGTAATCTTATGTATTTTCATTTTAACCTATTTGGGTGTAAACTCATCATTCTCCTTGCTAGTTTCGCTTCTAGCTCTAATATCGAGGATCAGAAGGGAAGGCGAACGGAATTGCAAAGCAAGTTCTCTCATGGTGATCGCTAAGTGGTTTAGCAGAGATTTAACTCGGGCTTCGACTTCGCTTCGTTCGCTTCGAGAACGATAGCTATTTCAAAGATTAACATTGGCCTGATCAAAATTTACTGGACCAATGTTGGTATTAGCTATTTCCAATGCATCTTCATAAAACTAAGGACGCGTTCACATCTTGATAGAAGAGCAGAAAGCAGAAAAGCAACAATCAATCAGAACTTTGATAGTAAGCAGTACAGAAAACCGAAATTGTCTTCTACCAGCGCGAGTTCAGATGGTCAAGGTGTCAAGATGTGAACGCGCCCTAACATTTCCCCGTAGTTTCCCTATCG
The DNA here is from genome assembly GCF_001594075.2 of Trachymyrmex cornetzi. Lineage (NCBI taxonomy): Eukaryota > Metazoa > Arthropoda > Insecta > Hymenoptera > Formicidae > Trachymyrmex > Trachymyrmex cornetzi. The sequence continues at coordinate 494,301 of NW_017298918.1, forward strand.
AACAGTACAAGGCCTCCATAACGAGACACTTCTTCCAAAAAATCACTTTACTATTCTGTCTTATTGTTTTGTAGAATATTTGTAGTATAAGGGTCGCAACTAGTTCCTTAATTATAGAAAACTATATCTTATTTTTCAAACTAACATTTCATTATCAAGAGTAGCGTATTGGGATTTTAACTAAGATTATAGACAAAGATAATCTTTTTATGTTCTTAACCTATTTGGGTGTAAAATTAATTTAAATAAATGGAAAAAATAAAATAAATTTTATTTTATGCATATCAATATTATAATTCTTAGAATAAATATATTATAAATATCTTTGGAGAAATAAAAAATGTAAAAATAATTAAAAGGAATTTTCATATAAAAAAACTGTTCTCAGAATTATTCAGATTTGTTGTAATATAAGATGAGGTTGCAATAGAAATATGCGAGAATATAGATTTAATTTTATAATATATTTAATAATATATAATTTCATGTTTAATATAAAAATTTTTTTCAATTTATGATTAAACATATTTACATTTTCATATTTTAGTTTGAGATTTTATCATAAAATTTTTATAGGACGTAAACCGTTGTGCAATATACATGTGTTTGACAATATCATAAATAATTTTCGACACAGACGGATACTATGACTTATAGTTACTCGGGCATATTTCTCCTGTCGCACATTACCGTTGCATATGCGATGTTATGAGCATCTGTCATATGCAATAAATATCTGCATATTCCAAGTTAAGTTACATCATATATACAGAAAAAGTTATATCAGAAACATTTTATCAAAGAAAGAAGAGAAAGAGAGAAAGAGAGAGAGAGAGAGAGAGAGAGAGAAAGAAATATTGATTTTATGGATATAATCTTAAATCTTAAGCACTAATAGCAATGTTGATAAATTTATCTAGTAAATAAAGGAAAGCAATTAGCTTTTTCTCAGAATGTATTATAATTATACGTATAAGTCACTCATTTTAAGAAATCTAGAAAAATCAATATTAGATATAAGAATCGTATGTTATGTTTGACACAACTATCTTATAGATAGTATCTCAGAATATATTTTTTCTTAAAAAATTATATATCACGCTAACACTTAAGTTAGGAATATACTTCATTGTCAAAATAAATATAATTTTAAAACTATAAATAATTAGAAATTGTTGTTAAAAAACTTCAGTTTTAAAAATAAAAATAAATACAATGAAAAAATAACGGCAAATTACAAATGAGCATTGGGAGTCAGCACTGGACATTATATTGCTAACTAATACCTATTAATGTGTCACAAATTCAATTTTGTACGTTTCGGCTCACTATTTGAGCCATCCTCAGCAATAAAAAATTACCGCTTATCGCACTATAAAATCTGTCGAACTTCATCTTGCACAGTCGTAGTTCCGACCTCCAATAATGCAGACGCAGTGGAAATGTGGTGAGAGACAACCATCTTCAACATAGTCTAATGTTGACCGATATGCTTTGTTCGCGCGACACATCTCTTTTTATATTCAACGGATATTATGTGATTAACATCAGAACGAACATGGCTCTCTTTTACTTAAATTATTTTTTAATCTAACTTTGACATCGTGATTTTTAAATTTGTTGTAATTGATTGACGATGCTTGGATCCGCTTGCGATCGTTGTTGGAGATGTGGTAAGTTTCTGGCTAATATACATTAATTACGCAAATTAATATCCATCTATTCAAAAATTGCTCGGTGCAATTATTAGCTTGAGTTCCACTATCTGCTCCACTCAGCTAAGCAACTGGTTGGCACAACATTAGACTATGTTGAAGATGGTTGTCTCTCGCCACATTTCCTGCATTATTGGAGGTCGGAACTACGATTGTGCGACGCAGTTCGACAGATTTTATAGTGCGATAAGCGGTAATTTTTTATTGCTGAGGATGGCTCAAATAGTGAGCCAAAACGTACAAAATTGAATTTGTGATATATTAATAGGTATTAGTTAGCAATATAATATCCAGCGCTGACGCCCATTTGTATTTTGCCGTTATATTTTCATTTTATTAATTTAAGAAGTCTATACATTTTGTATATTTCTTTACTTGAATTTGTTTAAAAATAAATAGAATAATTTTTTAATTATTAATTAAATATAATTAATGCCATCGGAATTTATTTCGACAATATCTAGTATTTTTATCTAGAAGTAATTAATATAAAATAAATATTGTTTAATTTTAAAACGTACCAAAAGAATTATTTTGAAATTTCTGCTAAATATTACATAAACTGCTTATTTCTCCAAGCAATCTGTAGAAAATGCACGGTTTCTGGAATAGCTTATATCGTTCACATATCGCATAAAGCAAATTCTCTTTATAGGATCTCGGATTCTGTCCCTTCAGGTTCTACCATCTCAATGAATTATGCTTGCCTCCGTAACACACATAAATTATAGACGTTTCATGTGCTTGATAGAAGTCAAACTTCGTATTATCGATTTAATAACAGTTGTTTCAATTATATTTTCCTACAGTTACAACAACAACAAGAGTGAAATGGTGAAAGCAGACCATTATCAATATCCTGAGAAGTTCTGTCGCTGAATATCATGTCGTGAGGCATTAAATGGGCACCTGTCACCGCACATTTAGATGTGACACGTCATTGTGTGCGTTAAGAAAGGATACATGCGCTTTGCATGCAATAGCAGAGATTCACGACAAACTGAACTGCATGCTGACGAAGATTCTAAAATTGGCAAACAGCAGTAATGAACAGCGCCGTTGATACTCCTTATAAATATAAGCATTTTATTTGCATTGAATGTCTGATATCTTAATTTAGCTCATTTGTCGGTTGTGTGTTAATTTTAGTTTAATTTTATTATTGGTATATATATATAAATATTGTAACTTTTTAATTTCGGATATATACGTGAATATTTTAAAAACCGCACAGATTTTTAAAGCTACAATTCCTAGCATTACACAGCTGATAAAATTTTGAACAAAAACAAAAAGCTTTTAAACGATCTTTGTAATGCTTTTCCATGCAATCAATATCCCGTAACAATATCTTGCTGCTTATCGATGGTTTCTCGATAAGCAAAGCTTTCTTTTGTTTGTAGCTGATACACTTTTATTTTTTAACTGGAATCTATTCGAGCAGAGATATTACTAACGCGCGTCTGCCAAGATCGCATTTACGTCGAAGTGAATTGCGGAAATAAGATACGCTGATTTCCTGGGAAACATCATCAGATTAAATATTTATGATATTTCACATTTTAGTCCTTAAAAATTTCGCCATTATATTATTTGCAGGTAAGAACGCTATAAAAATATTAAGATTTTTATTTACATTTCAGTGTGATAGATTTCGAATTATCATCAAAAGTTCATAAAGTTTTCAAGAAGGCTATGACCTCTTAATTATATAGATAAGGAAGTAAATTTATCTCGCGGATGACATTTATTACCTCAAGTCATAAATATATACTACGCGGTAGGGGAAATTTTCAGAAATAAATTTCATGTTAGTCATACACTATCGGACATCTTGCATGAACTTATTCGAAAAAGATGATGATTGCAAATCAATATCAACACAATCTATGTTAATATATTAAGTAGAAGTATCGTTGATGCACGTATCATGACAAAATAGGGAACAAGTAATGTAATCTCGTATTCGTCACAGTAGGCAGCAAACGAGAGACAAAACGCCCGCGCTAAATACACCCCACATACACATTATCCCTATCCACTTTCTAGTTTCCCAACTAAAATGGAGAGGAACTGTCCCAACATCCTATTTCCCTCTGAATCTCTCAGCGATGCAACTAACAAAAATGAGATAGTTAAATTTTTTTACTGTGTAACGTGATCTTATATTAAACTGAAGGGTAGTCTAGGGAAGGATAAGAGTTTAATTGTATTTTAACTATCTCTGAATTAATTCGTTAAAGACGACGCAAACTGTTCCTGCGCGCAACAGATACGAGAAATTTACGATGTTAAAACACGGACAAAAGATGACAGATTTCTCGAATTTTTATTGCGTAAGTATTTAAACCGTTGTTTTTGATAAATTTAAGTAGAATTAAATAAATTTAATATTAATTTTTATATCTAATACACTCTGCGTTGTATAAAACACATTTAAAGTATTATACTTTATATTTTGAGATTTAAATGTTTTTATTGTGACAATTGAACAACTTCTTGTTAATTAACTACTGAATAAGATTACACATACAATATCTAGTGAACGTAATAATTCATTCATAATGCAGCAACGAAAAATTGTCTCATTCCATCGTTAAATAGTAATTTCAACAAATCGATATCCACAGCAACAACAAATGATAATAACATAAAAAGAAGAGCCATTCGCCGAGCAGTAACAAAAAAAATAACGATATCATCCACCATGAAAGAACGAAAGAAGGAATATCAGCGCGTAAAACACAACAGCTATAGACAGCTTCGTCCAATTAGAGTTTACCAATCAGATAGTCGCATATCCGCTATCGAACACCGAAAAGCGATCGCGTTCCATCTCCGTCGACAATCCCACTATTTAGCAACGCAAAAGATAACATCACCATAAGAGTCGCGTTCACTAGTAAATAGTTAAATAACACATATAGGACACAATCACATGCCGCGCAGAAGAGGGGTTTAGCGGAGAGCAATCCCATATATATAGGACTACCACCCCCTACGTCCACGCAACAACAGGCAGAACTACTGCCGTTCGCAATACTGTCGTTCTTTCTTTATGTCAACGTACGCTGATCGTCCCGAAGAAGCAACGTCGTTGCTGGCGTCGACGAAGCTGCTTGATTTATCGCGGTTGGCGGGAGAGAAAAGGGACGAAAAAGAGGAGCTCTTCTTGTTCGCTCGCCCTCCCTTTGTCTCTTTCGCTCTTAGTCGAGGCCGGGGAGCATCATGATGGGGATATCGTTCTCAAAGAGAGGATGGTTCGTAACGACGTATAACAACGACCGCGGCGCCGGTACCGCGGGTCAGACTGAAATCCGCGCGAGCGGTACTCAGCACACTCAGCGACTCAGCCTCTTATAGGAAACGTTGGGGCGCAAGCGCTACCGGTGGGGGTTACTGGTTGCCCGAGAGGGATGGGCCACGTTTCAAAAAGAGAAGCTCCCGTCGATCCACCCCCGCACGGATCGATCGACTTTTCATCGACGCCCGTCGAAATACGAGCAACGACGGAACGTCGTCATCATCGTCTCTTCTTCGTAGTTCAATTAATCCACAACCGAGTTAAATGATAAAACATAATCAGTGTTATGTAACATGAAGGATAAAAAAATTGTAGAGAACGCGAGTAACCATGGACTAGAGTGTAATTAGCCTATATAGACTAAAAAGAGAAAACGTTGTAGCGAACATTACGTTAATAAAGAGTACGTTCAATAGAAACTAATGTTTGCTCTTTCCTAAAAAAAAAAAAGTCCATTTCTTGCCCAGCCTTTCAAGTTTAATTTTCCACAAAAGAGACTTGATATGTCCTATATTATATAAAAATATTCGAATTTTTTTTACATTAGTCGGACAATAAAATAAAGCAGAGTATATCAAGTTTTATTGAAATAATTTATCATTTTTTTCTGCAAGTGTGGTTTCCAGAAAAATATATAATGAATTTCTAATATTGTTTTTTGATTTTATATTATATAAATATCAAATATATACAGTTAACGTATTATATGTATCAAACACATTCAAATGCACATGCGAGCGCAGTTTAGATAAAACTGAATGAATTAACTTGAGTTAATTCATTTAGTTTTATCTAAACTCGCCCAGTTACTGTACATAATTTGTATATATAACTTTCAAATATTATAGATATTTATATTTATAAAATTTAATTACTACTACATATAGATACATATCTATTGTTTTTGGAGAAATTTTTTAATATGTCTTAATTATCAAGAATGTTTTTTCAGAAATTTTTATATTATTATAATTTAATTTTTCATCATAAAAACGAGCAAAAAGTATTGACTTACAATTGGCAGTAAATATTAACGAATATTTCTTAAATGTACGTACAACAATTAACGACGGTTAGATAAGTAATTTAATGGCCAACACACTGAATAAGTAATTTAACACGCGTAAACTAAATTAGTTAAGGATGTAGTGAATGTATCTTGTGCAGTATATACAATGAACAATACGTGTGTACATATGAAATTAGATTACTCGTTTATACAATCGATCGAATAGATAAAATGCAGTTATACAGCAAGTTAATTAATGTTTACAATGTTAAATATCATAATAACATATGTTTTCTTATATATTTAATCATTGGCTGCGTTCAGCGAACTCAACAGTTGAGTGAGCGTTCGCTATTATTGGTGTATTCTTTTAGATCATCCAATCAGCATTTTAGATCTGGAAGAATACATCAGTAGCAGCGAACGCTCACTCAACTGTTGAGTCCGTTGAACGCAGTCAATATATACGCATAGAAAAAAAAAAACTTTTTACTATTTATTTCCACATTTTCGTACTATAAATATATCGTATACTATAAATATATCGTATTGTAAATAATGTAAATTCGTTCGATGCATATACTGAACTTTATAAATATCATTTCACGATTGTTTATCTGTATAGTAAAATAAATAAACTTGATAGTAATAAATTTAAAAACATAGCCGTTGATTGATTCTGAGAGCCTCTGTTAAATCAAATTTATAAATTTAAAAAATCTTGAAACACTGCAGCAAAACGCAAAATATTTTGTTAATAGTAAAACTGATGTAAAAAATATACTAAATCAAAATCTAAAATACGGATTTATATAATATTATATTTATTATTATATTTACATTTAATATTATATTTATATAATATTATATAATTATTAATGTATGTTTACATAATAATTTTATGCTATCGCATTATATTTTACCAATATAATCAGAGCATCTAAAATGTAAGTGTGTATACGTATATTTCACATACATATATACGCACATATATTTAAAATAACGTATTTTATCCTTGTAAAATGTTTCATCGCTGTAAAATTGAATAACTAATTCAGTTGGCTTTAAAACAGCTGTTTTCACAAGAAAATATTAGTTGAACATAGAAAATTTATTCTGATTTGTTAGATTTATGTGCACAACCTAAATACCTTCATAGAAGATACCCATTTGGCGTAAAGGAGCTATAATGCAGAGAATTAGTAAGTAATATGTAATATAATTCTCTTCATTCCTATCTCTGCGAAACCTTTATAAATGCTCGAAGAATTTAACGCAAGTCAATTAAATTAGCCTTCATTACTTTAAAGGGATGTAAGAAATTGCAGATGGCCTTCTCTTTCTAAAATAAATTCCCTAATTTTACGATTAATTTTCTGTTAATATCTTTATTTTATAATGATATATGATTATACGATTTTTGTAAATAAGCAGAAAATTCGACAATTTATTTTATTTTAGCAAAAGTTTAATTAATGTAGAAAATGTGCGCGAAAACGCTCAAAAAAGATAATCTCTAAAAATGTTTTAACAGTTAAATTATAATTGCTTTTTAAAATTTTTGAACAAATTATAAAATAACGAATTAATATTAAATTAATTTGCGAATTTGTTGATATTTACATTTTAGATACGAGAGACGCGCTAGAAAGCTTTAATAAAACTTGAATTCGGCACAAATAATTTAATTATTATTTGTATTGTGAATAATGCAAACGTATGTCTTATTTAACAAACGAAATATATAGATGTGTACATACATGTAAAATGATAAATCATTTATAATTATACGAAGAGTTCACGTTTGCTTCAGGTGTCCATTATAACTATTATGCATTATAACTTCGGGTGTCCATTATAACTACAACTAGTGTGAATGGCACGCGAACTGGAGAACTCTATGCAAAATAAACCCGGTTTTCTTCACCAAACTTGGCAAGGAATAAGCGGCCAAGAACTCATTTCGTTTCTCCCTTATCATCTGAATTTATCCCTGCTATCACTGCATCTGACGCTAGTCGTCATTGCTGAATAAGTTACTTTCCTACTTAATCTTTAACTTCGACACCCTTTTCACAGCGAAGACAAACTAAGGATTTAGATGCAATGCTGTTGAATTTTAAAATGCAGATTAATGATAACTGTATCTGACAATAAGTAAAATATTAAAAATATCGAAAAACAAATTTTATAATTAAGAGTAAAAAAATTGAAATTTGTATTGTTATATATGTTACCAAGTAGAGAGGAGAGTTTACTTCTGTTATAAGTATATAATTTTATGGAAATGCTTTTGTATTGTACAAAATATGCAAAAAGATAATAAAATATTATTATATTGGAGATGATTCCGAATACTAAATAATTACCTAATATTTTTATAATGCAATAATAAAATAATAGAAAATTGCCATTATTACTATTTTAGTCATCTATAATTTATATCTATGTATTAATATATTTATTTGTTAGAATAAATTAGAACTCGACATAATAAGGTAATGATATATAAAACAATGCAGTTTTTAATGAATGTGTAAATATTTCGTAATTATTCTCAACAACAGATTTTTGTAGAATCATTCTGTACTGTTTTGTAAATCGAAACATATTGTTGGAAATAGATGCTCGATTAATTATTATAATAATAATGTACCCACTCATACACCATATTTATTGTGCTGTTTATCCTGAAAACAATTATATATAAATATTAATTATAAAATAATAATTGTATTATTATTGTACAATTAGAATATAATTTAAGATTTGATTTTGAAAATGACCATACACGTAAAGTTTTCTCACGATATTTAACCATTTATTATCTCACAGCATAAGTTAATAGTTTATGGCTAGCATAAATGATCCTTTAGGCTTAAGAAGCGTTTATGCAAGCCGTAAACTTAACTCATAATCAATAAAGTTCAATATAATTTCAATGTTTCCGCTCATAATAATAACTTACAGGATATAACTTATGTCATAATCATAAAATTAATTTAAATTAAAGACTCTATTTTGTAACTCAACAATTGGTAACTATATTGTAATTACATCGTCATTTCACAGGTTTGTACATGGTAAAAAACCTGCGCAAAGAAAATTAATGTAACGATATTATTACAGTCGTAAAGAATTATAGAATAGGATCCTTAACTTTAACGACGAGTGGCAGCACATAAATCTGCGTAAATCATTGTATTGATAACTTACCGATTACTTATATAAGTTTACGGCCTGTATAAATGCTCCTTTGTTATACATACGATAGCAATTATCGCGACACTGTCACAGTTTTCCTTACTCGCGGTATCCACGTTAAATTATATACGTATTTATTTACTAGGTTATTTCGGAAAATTGCGAGCTCGAGATCTAAAACATAGTCGATCGAGTTTTGCTTTAATGCGTGAATATATCGGCGCTCATCGAGGCATAACTACATCGAATTGTAGGAAATGTGCTTCGATATATGCACAACTTCATATGTGCGTGCGCGAGTTGAAGCATTGTATAATAATAACCTCTATAATAAGATTTGGAACGCGTAAAAGCACACATATATGTATAGTATAAAGTGTGTTAACGATGTGAAAAATAACTGATATCGAAAAATGTGAACGGTCGCTTGTTCGCTCGAATTCATGATGGAATCCATACTCGAATAGTGAAATTCGATGGTCGAATCCATGCTTGAATTGATATGATGTCAAATAAATTCGTAAACGTATTAGAATTCCGGTAATTGCTCCATACATAGTCTATATATACATATTTACTCGATTGCACGCAAAAGTATTAGTTGAGAATTAATGTAACGCATAATATATTGAATAATCTGTTAGTTTTCGATGAGATGGTAATAGCATGCATGCATATAACCATGTGATATCATTATTTAATGATTCTGTTCGCGAGTTGTGTATATTTATAACAAGTTAAATAAAAAATATGAGATTTTTCGAGGTTAGTAACAATCGTTCGTGATACGATTCGAAATTAACAAACGCGCTGTATTCCATTTTGGCGATTTTGATATTTATATTCGCTACAAATATCCATAAAACACGATGTGTGTATGGAGAAAAAGTTCTGCGGAATTTTATTTGCTCAAAATATATACAGAATATATTTTTACGAAATTTCCGACTAGCTGACGTGAAAACTTAAACTTTTCCTAAAAGTTCGTTTTTAAAAAATGTTCCTACGACTTTTTGTTATCAAGTTACACGCGAATTAAGTAAAAGAGCATTCTGATTTTGATTGCTCATAAGTCCGTTAAAAATTATCGTACCGTAATTAACAAAACAGATTCTTAAAGCTGAGACATTACTCTATCAAGTGTAATTGCCAATTAAAAAAAATAGAATATGTACATTTGAGCTAAAAATGTAATATTACTGTCTTTTTTTTTCCATTGCGGTTAATGGTTATAAAAATAATAATATCACATTTTTAACTTAAATTTATATATATTTTACATTAAAAAAATTAATATAATACTATTCGATAAAGCAACGCTTTAAGAATCTGTTTTTTTAATTGCAGTACAATGATTTTTAATGGAGTTATATATGAGCAATCAAAGTCAGAATGCTCTTTTTTATTTAACTTGCGAATAATTCAAGAATAAAAAATCGTAGGAACATTTATAAAAATGATTTTGTAAGGAAAACTCCAAACTTCCACGAGATATATTTAGATAATCGAAAATTTTCGCAAATTTTTTTTAGCATGACCCACAAAATAAGAAGAAAAATTTCCTTTTTTTTCAACTCGTAGTTTTCTATACATAAAAATCACAAAATTCGCATAAATTCAAAAAATATAGTAACCATTCGAAAGTAGAGATTTCAAGTTTTATAACCCTTTTTTTAAATTTAAATTTTGATCATTTTTAACGAAGATATTGTATATATAACTTTGAGCCAACAAAATATCGCAGAACTTTTCCCCCAACCCAATAAATATATATAGGATATTAAATAAAAAATGGCGAAGTTGATTAAGAAATATTCGATGCCTGCAAAAATCCATAATAATTTATTGAAATCAGGAGTAAGTTGAATCTCTGTTTTAGCCGCGAACTGCGAAATCGGTCTTCGGTATTTATAGTCCGTTCTTGTTTTAAAGCTGTCTTAAGTAATGTCTTAAGATGCTAATACGGCCTTCTGATTGGTTCGTGATATCTTAAGATGATCTTAAATACAAGAATCATCTATATATGACCCGGTAAAAAATTTTTCATGCATGAATATGTATAAATATGTATAAACATACATAAATATTCATAAACACGTATAATCATATACGAAATATATTTATACATATTCATACATCTCTTTTTCTTTTGTGTAAAATTATTTTTTAGTGTAATAGAAATAATAATAGTAATATGAAAAAATTAAAAATAATTAAAGAGATAATTTTCGCATTATTTGATTCAGAAAAAAACAAGTTTGGAAAAATATGTAAAATAAATTGCTACACAATTATGCATAATTTTATATATAATTATACATAAGTAATTTTTTTTACATTTCTTCAAACTTGATTTTTTTCTAAAACAAATAATATGAAAATTACTCTTTTAATTATTTTTAATGTTTTCACATTACTATTATTATTTTTATTACACTAAAAAATAATTTTACACAAAAGAAAGAGAGATGTATGAACATGTATGGACATATTTTATATATAGTTATACATGTTTATGAATATTTATGCGTGTTAATGTATGTTTATACATATTTATACATATTCATGCATGAAAAATTTGTTACCGAATACTGACTTATGACTAACCGCACATTCCGACATCTCTCTCTGACCGTCTTCTTTTTCCTCTAATTTTTTGTAGATTTATTGTGGATTTCCGACCCAATAATATGGGTCACAGCCGTCACAGGTTACATTACCAAACGATGAACTTTCGACCATCTCGCGTCATGTGAGATCTGTTCTTTTTAACTGAATTTATTGCGTATTTTGTTTTTCTACTTTTTCTTTTTACGTTGGAGAAAAAAATATTAGCATTCAAGACCTCCAAGCCTAAAGTTCCAAGTTAATATCAAAATTAATACCAACATACTTTTCAAAAATTACGTAAAGAGTATACATCTTGTAAAACTGTTGAATCTGATGCTGGAAAATTAAAGTCCAGTTTTTAGTAAACATTATATTATTAAATTTGTGATTTTTTATTATATAAATACTGTATAAATAAATATGCATACTTTTAATACTATATCTTATTATATCGGGTGTGTTTCAGACCACCCGTATAACCCTTTTATCTTCACAGGATAAGGTCCAATCGTAATAATGTTCTTCTGAGAGACAAGGCTATTGGAGATTATTCCTTTTATTTTCTATTTCCTATTATTTTCTATTTCCTATTATTTTCTATTTCCTATTATTTTCATTTTTACACAAAAAAATTCATTTTTACATAAAAATGAAAATAAGAGGTATAATCTCCAATAGCTTTGATCTTGACAAATGTTATCCAAGACATGATCCTGAACAACATTCAAGATGTTTTAGCCGTCGGTCGGACACCTTGCGTAATGCTAATGCCGACGGTACTGTAACTTTCGACCTTATAACTCGAAAAATACTCAATGAAAAGTAACTATATTATATAGTGTTTTGAGAAGCTCTCGATATCAGCTATTAGATACTGGAATAAAAAATTAGGTGTTCCATTTAAGAAAAATCGACGTGACTTTGATCTGAGCTTGACGACGCCATCTAGGATAAAATTGATAAGATCAGTAAATAAATCTTTTTAAACCCTACAACTTCTATCTAAATATTTTTACGATTGGACCTTATCCTACGAAGATAAAAAGGTTGTACGGGTGGTCTAAAACACCCAGTATATTGCCGAAAAATCACAATTTTTTTTTTCTACAGTTACCACCATCTCTATTGATAATTAAACTCGGATGATAACATTAAAATTACAGTTTTAACTAAAAATCGAGTACTACTCAGTTTTAAACATATATGTATACAGGGTATCCCACGTGACTATAATCACGATTTTTCCGACACTTCCGACGATCTGACAAAAATTATTTTGAATAAAAACTAGTCAGTTTTTAATTGGCTACAAATTGCAATATTAAAAATTTGCAAAATATTCTTTTTTAGGAAAAAAGCCAAGATCACCCTAATTTTTTTAAATGCCACTACGTATTTTTTACTTCATAATATTGTAACTGATGTCACAAAGAGTTCAATGACTTCGTATCATCACTATTCAATCACTATTTCAATTCCAAAAGTATAAAACTAGTTCAGCTATAGAAAACAGATCTACTTCTGTCAATATTTTGTAACTTAACATAAATTCCACTTGTCAATATTATATAATTTAATGTGTAAATTCTATTCTCACAATTTCTAAAATTTAAATCACCGCGTTCACGATACTCAAAGTGGGGATATAATAGCATTGATGATTGGTTCCGTCATTTTACTTCAAAGCCAATGAAAATTTTGACAAGATTGACGAGACTCTCTTTTGCTGGATTCACACTGCATTCGATGTGCGTCGTACGACGCTCTGCCAATCAGAAAATAAGATTCCGATGGATTTTGCTTCGTATCATCGGAATCCTGTGTTCTGATTGGTTGCAGAGCGTCGTACGACGCAAATCGGATGCAGTGTGAATCCAGCAAATCAGAAAACAGGATTCCGATGATACAAAGCAAAATCCATCGGAATCCTCCATATCCGATGCAGTGTGAATCCAGCATTATTCCTTCTATTGTGCGCAGGGCCTTAAATGCAAACGTTTTTGGAAATTTCAAGCAATACGAACAGACCTCATAACTCCATAACCTCAAATCATTTCAGGTCAGGTAAGAAGATCGTGACAGCCCTTATCGATCGTTGACAGTCGTTGATCGTTGTCATTTAACAGGTAAAAAAATACATAAATACATATCAAAGTTAAATAAATGTCCGACAGAAAGAATGCGTATCTCGATCTATATAATCTATATCGTCGTCGGCGGCAATATTGAATCGTATATCTGTTCTGTCACAGCTGGTTGAGGTGCCACGTGTGTGCGGCAAAGTGTGTGTCCTCTGACGCCGAACGTAAAATAGAAATTATGGTACTCGACTTGGATTTCTTCCGTAAAGATAAAGGTTTTGATCCAGAAAAAATCCGGGAGAACCAAAAAAAGCGTTTCAAAGATGTAGAACTAGTAGATACCGTGATCGAGAAGGACAAACACTGGCGGCAATTGCGTCATTGCGCTGACAATTTCAATAAATTAAAAAACCTGTGTAGTAAAGAAATCGGTGAGAAGATGAAGCGGAAGGAGCCGCTTGGTGATGATGATAACGTACCCCAGGCAATTGTTGACAATTTGGACAACTTGACCTCGGAAAGCCTAAAAGCATTGACGGTGACACAAATCAAGAGAATACGTTCTCTTATCGATGATGCCATACAGAAAAATGATGAGAACCTAAAGACTACTGAATTGGAAAGGAATGCTGCACTCAGGGAGGTTGGAAATCATTTGCATGAATCTGTGCCTGTCAGCGACGATGAAGAAGAGAACAAAGTATGTTTGATTGATACATCGCTTATAGCGATTTAAACTTACTTGTTCTTAGTGTCTGTTATTTATCTAATCTATACCACATTAGGTAGAAAGAACATGGGGAAACTGCATTGATAAAAAAAAATATTCTCATGTCGACCTCATTCATATGATCGATGGAATGGATGGAGAACGTGGAACAAATGTCTCTGGTGGACGAGGCTATTTTCTCACTGGTCCAGCGGTATTTCTTCAACAAGCCCTAATACAATTAGCATTAAGGAAATTATTCAAGACAGGCTACAAGCCTCTCTACACTCCGTTTATTATGCGGAAAGATGCAATGCAAGAAGTAGCGCAGCTTTCTCAATTTGATGAGGAATTATATAAGGTAAGATTTTTTAGTTTTAATATAAGATATTAATTTATATTTATAATATTATCCTATTTTGTTCTATCAGGTGATTGGTAAAGGTAGCGAACGTAACGAGGACAAAGAAATGGAAGAGAAATATCTCATTGCTACCTCTGAGCAGCCAATAGCAGCTTTTCATAGAGGCGAATGGATAGCCGAAAATGCTTTACCAATAAAATATGCCGGAATCTCTACTTGCTTTAGACAAGAAGTTGGCTCTCACGGACGAGATACTAGGGGTATTTTTAGGGTACATCAATTTGAAAAGGTATCTGAAATTAAATAAGAATTGTCAGTCAATCAATTAACATTAGAAATGTCCCCACAGTCCTAGGCGGATCTTGACCTGTTCTAAAAATTCTATCTTTCTCTTTAAACAGTTTGCAACAATGTTTCGTATGTATGGTTATAAGTTGTATATACATTTCCTAATTAAGAATGTCAGATTTCTATCAAGATTTCCTATTTGTAACCTATGCATATTATACATTTAAAAAATTTGAATGTAGGATAAAGGATTGAAAGCCCGCGAATTACGAATCTGCCAGTCTCACATAAAATCACGCGGTATCCCAAATAAAAATTAACCATTCATAAAACAATAAATTCAATGTATATGTAAAACAATAAATTTAATATAATTTTATTATCTTATTTATAGCTAGAACAATTCTGCCTTACCTCGCCTCATGATAACAAATCCTGGGAAATGATGGAAGAAATGATTTCCAATGCGGAAAAATTTTATCAGGCTCTAGACATTCCTTATCGTATAGTTAATATTGTATCCGGTGCATTGAATCACGCAGCTTCTAAAAAATTAGATTTGGAGGCTTGGTTTCCTGGCTCGGGTGCATTTCGCGAACTCGTATCATGTAGCAATTGCTTGGATTATCAAGCAAGAAGATTGCTAGTCAGGTTAGTGGATTAAATGAATATAAATATTGCTGCCTTCCTAATCAATTTATCGCAAAAATTTTATGAATCTCGTTTAATCTACAGATACGGTCAAACGAAAAAAATGAACACAACGACAGACTACGTTCACATGTTGAACGCGACAATGTGTGCTGTGACGCGTGTAATTTGTGCAATTTTGGAAGTACATCAAACGGAAACTGGCATCAAAGTGCCAAAAATTTTGGCGGATTACATGCCTTCCGAATACGAAAATGAGATTCCGTTTGTGAAAGCTGCGCCGATCGACGAGATTGAAACGAAGAAACAGAAAAAGCAGAAAGAAAACATATCTAAGTAGCACAGTTATGTGAATAAAATGGCGAAATAAAACAAGTGGACTATAGATATTATTTATTGCATTTTTTAAATGTTCCATTATGATCTAACTGAATCGTGCAAAGCTATGTGTTGTAATAGCTATTTAAGAAAATATATACACGAATGTGTTTTTGGCTTCTCAATGTCGACAACTTTTCATGTCGTCACTCATACAACAATACTTTCCTTGATTCATCAGAAGTTATAAACTCCTGATTCGCAAGAAAAGATTTCCTCCGGCCGCTTTTATATACAGAGACAAAAGTTGTTTGAATATGTAACATCCCCAAATATCGTAATTTATTACCTTTATTAATCAAGAAGGCATGTATCCGTTCAACGATTGTATCAAGCTTAGAACAATTGGCGATTGTCAACACAGATTACAACATTTTATTTGATAACACTTGTTCAATATTTTTATAATCAGACATCGGTATATAATATATATGATTTTGTAATATACATTTGATGAAGAATATTTTTCGTATATAATATTCCATATTTATCTGCTTTCTAAAAACTCGTAATATCTCCGTAATGTGCTAAGAATCCTCTTTCCCCTTTTATTTTTACAATTATCAGTATTGTTAATACTAATATACATACAAGAGGCCATTAAAATGTCTCCACCAGAACAATGCACTTCAGTGTATATTCGTGAAAAGAAAAAGAAAATAAAAGAAACTTTTTACGGCGCTTCGCCAACAAGCTACGGTCTCTATGACGATTATATTTATCAGAAGAAAAGCATATGCCAATCTTCATTCGTAAAATTGTTACGTATACTAATAATAATCGATATAATAATATTTTGGCCAGGCATAAGATAATTCACCATACTGCCTTTCTACCTTATAATAAAATATAGACTTTACATTGTTACAAGTAAATTTTCATATAATACATTTCACATACAGGGTAAATTATCATCGTTCGCAGCAACGTGCCTCGCCGAAATAATGTTAAAATTCTAATTTCACATTATTCTTATTATTTGCGGCCATAGCACTACGATTTATAACTGAACAGAGTAACTTAACTTCAAACTGCAAGCTAAGGAAGTAAATTGCCGAAATATGAAAATGTTTGGCAGAAATACCGTGTTTATAAATATTGTACGATCGACTGAAGGAATTGCCATGTCACGCGCGAGATTGGATGTATTTTTTAATAGAAAACGATGGTATCGAGCTTTCAAACAAATTTTAAGCTTTCATCGAAGATCAAAAATCTAGCAAATTTATGTGAATCGAAGAAAAAACGGGCGCGTACACTTAATTTTATATTAATGTATGTAAAACAGGCGAAAACATCAATTTTGCGTAATGGGGGAATTCCAATAAAGAATGCCACAAATGCCGTTCGAATAATTCCTCATCTCACGTTCTTGCTTTCGTCCCTCAGTCGCTCCTTAAAAAAAGTAAACGCATTTTTAAGTCGAAACAGCCGTGTATACGTGTATTTGTGTACCTGGTAATTTGGTCCAACAACTCTGGTACTCGTTTTAAGGGCGTCAGTGTTAAAATCTGCCAATCGCCATCGGCTCATTCATCCGCAAAACGCGCTCGGTTTGCATTCAGTTCATAACACGTTGAAACGATGACTCATGAGATATTGATACAGGCACAATGGTAAAATCGGCAAACGAACAACTTATGGTAATAAAGTGTAAAAAGGGATAATAATCTGTCTCTCCCCCCCCCTCTCTCTCTCTCACACCTCAAAGATTTTCTTTCCGTATCTGATACTTCTACATCTGTCGATTAGATACAATTAAGAAAAAATATACATGTGTTATATATCGCTTCTTTCTTTTTCTCTTCTTTCCAACGTAATTCCACGGAGTTCACACGCAAGAACGCCGATATAATTTACACTTAAGAACGCACTCCAGAGATATTGCTTGATGATACTGAAATGGATCATAATGGGGCTGTATTAGTCGATCACGTTTCAGGGTATAAAGCGGACTGCTTGTCTCGTTGGATTGGTGCAGATTTTAATGCCTCAGCCAGATATATATATATATATATAATTATCTTTCCTACATATAAT
Source organism: Trachymyrmex cornetzi (assembly GCF_001594075.2). Lineage (NCBI taxonomy): Eukaryota > Metazoa > Arthropoda > Insecta > Hymenoptera > Formicidae > Trachymyrmex > Trachymyrmex cornetzi. The sequence goes on from NW_017298918.1 coordinate 512,654, forward strand.
ATATGCCATGATGTCATACATATGCGACTGCGTTTAATAGTTTGTTTTATACATTTATATATATATATATATTTTTTATATTTATAATTGTATTTATATTTCATTATTCCCACGCATTTATATGCACGTACATCGTGTACACAATGTATCAATATTCAACATGTGAAAGTTTTTACTGCATGGATACATATAGAGTCATCTTCTCTCACGACTTCTATATATAATATGTACTTTTGTATGCTTCGTATATTTTTATAACATTAATCTTGACTGATAATATATAATTACATAACAGTTTTAAAAATATTTCAAAATTAAACAAGAAATAATAGAATAATGAAAATTACGGTAAATCGCGTAGCAACTATAAGCACAGTAAAAATATATTTAACGCAAATAATAAAAAAGTAATAATAAGAGTAATGTGAAGAAGCGCTTGTGCATATCCATTTATACATTAAGGAAGAGATATAAAGAGGAAGGAAACATACAGGAAGAAAGTCTAGTAGTGAAGAAATAGTCAGTAGAATAGCCGCCACTTTTACTTTACTTCTGTTTTCCTAGATCACAGTCACATTCATGGCTGCTAAATCACGGAACGTATTTCATCACCATATGAAATAAAGGGGAAGAAGATATATGTATATATATATACACATATATGTGCGCGCGCGCGCATGTGATGTGTGTGTATATGCGTGCGCACGCGTGTACTGTGTATTATATATATGTATACATATTTTTATATATACATATATATCAAATGATTTTTCAAGAATCTTATAAATACTGGAAAGTAGTTCGCTAGTTTTACGCAAGTACAAAATATATATATAGTATTTATTTTTTTGTATTAATTCTTTGAAGATGGGCTAGAATATAAGAGATATTCAAATCCTGTTAAGATCCTGTTTTATCTAAATCTAAGAACATATTTATCAAATAGCATATCGTTTTTAAAATACGAAAAATGCACATACAGATTTAAAAAAAAGTTAACGCTTACTGTATAAATAATTTCTTGATAGACAACTTTCCGTTTTGCCAAATAATATAAAGAAAGTATATTTGACAAATTCATTAGCTAAGAGAGAAGAGTAGTATAGAATAAATCTTGCGGACATAAATATATAGTAAGACTTGAGCATTCGTATTTAAAATACTTTGATAAAATATCTTCAAAAAGTTCTACGAATCTCATATTGGACGAGGTATTTTATTAGAATTTAGCCAAATTAAATAAAAACGAGCTTGCACACTTCACGACATGCAACATAAACGTACATATGCAACTCTAAAATATTCTGACAATATTTTGACAACACGATATTCTTCAAATTTTGATTGCTTGCATGAAACGCAACCATAAAGATCGTTTTAAAACGTATTAAAATGGTTTGCAATTAAATCTGAAGGAAGTTTTCATCAGTAGAACAGTTTTAAGTAATGCCGGCGATACGAAATTTTACAGGATCAGTCCAGGATTTAAGTTTCCCTCTTCCTACGTTACTATTTGCCACTAGTGCGTTTAACATTCGATAAAAAATAATAAATCAAGAGACAATAGGAGAACTATATAATTATATTATGTACAAACAATAGTATCCTAACACTTTAGGAAAGGATTAACTTTGGAGAAGGGTGGGAGGACCGTCCCGAGCACAAGAGTCCACTACAGATGAAGGCCCATAATCTGCAATTATTCTAAACTTAATCCTGTCTGCACTTTTCCTCGTAATTATAATTCTACAAATTACAATACCATATATTCTACCATCTCCAGAATATATATATATATATGTATATATAAGAGTGTGTGTGTGTGTGTGTGTGTTATGTACACACATATATATACATATTTTAATTAGTATAGTTTTCTATTTACAAAATATGTAGAATAGACACTGTTTCATATCTTAACTACGATATACGTGCCTTGACGCAAGATTTCAACCTGTCGAGGTGCGCTTTTTTAATAAACATATGTATCACTAATTACATAACCTATTTTACAGCCAAATTCAACAATCTTTGCTAAAATTCGATGCAATAATTCTGAGAGCTTTAATAATATAAAAAGGGGGAGAACGTTGGATCAGTAAAAAGAGAATGTTAAAACAGATGCGATATACTGTATCTTTTTCTCTTACATATATAATAAAGAATAAACTTATTAAAAACACGATATAACAACCACTGATCCTATTCAATATATTGTACAAATTCACTGTATACAACATATACGTTTTGGCTTTGATAAAAGTGCACGCATTTTATTTTAATACGTTACTATTGTTAATGATGATGGTAATTGCCGTTTAAAAATTGATATCGACATTTGAGTACCACAATGATTAAATTTTGTCCCTGCCTTTTCGTTTATGCAGTACATATTAAGTACTTGATACATGCAATAAAGATAAGAATAAAATGTGTATTTGTCACGGCCAAAAAAAAAGAAAAAAAATTATGACCTTTATAAAAGCGCTTAAATCTAAGGTCAGAAAAAAAAAGAAATATAAAATAAACAAAAAAATAACTGAAAAGACCGTTTTTAAAACACCTATAAAACATAGATTAATGCATTGAATCTTAGCAAAGCTCTAAAAACAGTAGAATAAGTACTTTCAATAATGTCAGAGAAATTTACATACTGTCTATATATCAGAAGTTATCTAACAATTATTCTTCCACGTACGGGAATTATAGCACGCATAAATATTCCCTTCACTTTGTCGCCGCACAATGGCACAATTTTTACCTCTGGGGGATATCGTAATCTATAAATCAAGAATACAGTACTTTTATAGCTCCTCAGCTAAAGAATTGCAGATATTTCAGCTCTTCAGATGTTCTTTACCTCAAAGTTATTCTATAATATTTACATACGAAATAAACATTTCTGATAAGTGTATTACATACATTTTTGTGCAGTGTATCGTAGTTTTCATTCTATACTTTTTTCCGACCTATATATATATATATATGTATATATATATATAAAGTATAACTAAGTATATGCTTATATATATAAACTCTGATTTAATTTCATAATATTTTATAATTCTATGTTCCATAATATTCCCAATTACGATTCTCTCTCTCTCTCTCTCTCTCTCTCTCTCTCTCTCTCTCTCTCTCGCTTTTCTTTCTGACCCTCTTTTTCACTACGACTTTTTTTTTCAACAATATTTAACATTAGCTTAGGCCTTTCATGAATTACGCAGGACGTGTTGATGTACAAATATCAATTGCACAATCAAGACTGCGCAGTAAAATGCAAATTACAATTTCAAAATGTAATAAAATAATATCATATTTGAATTATCATAATAATTCTTTTCAATCATCTTTGAATCTATAGTGCAATATAGTATTGTCTCTTTGTTTCAAAGAAGAAAGTTTTTATCTCGTGGCAGATTTCAACATACAATCAAGCTTATATATTGCTTATTATATTCTTACCACATAGTTACTGCATTATTATGTGGTATAGTATAATACAACGGGATTCATACAATGTAAAATTTGCACGCATAAAAACATAAATTACCGTGAAGTATCGCGACTTATCTATTGAATATTCGCAATTTTCGTCATTTTTTTTTTATTGTTCAATGACGATCGAACACAAAGATCCAAACACACACTCCAAGAGAGCATCTCCAAACTGTTAATAGCTCAATATTATATACAAAGTCGATCATTATTGACATTTATATATCGACACGTCTCAGTATGCCCGCTAAAGTCATCCGCACTAGACTTTATCGTAATTTAAAATTGCACTAAAGCCTTTCGCACTACTTTATAAATCTCAAAGAGAGTGTACACTTTGACTTTTTTCTAGTGAACACTTTGCTCTTCAAAGAATAATGATGTATTCGTGTTGCGGAGTAAGGGGATGCACAGTATCACAGTTGGCACGTGGGTGCTAGCTACCACTACTGCTTACAGGCAGTGAATGTGGAGCTCCTATCGATGTTGGAGGAGCAGTTGGACCTGAAGAAATATTTAGTATGAATCAATTTATATTATAAATATATAAGAAAAATCTTATAAAACGCAACGAAATTTTTTACACTTACCAGTTACAACAGGAGAAGATTCAGAGACCGGTAACGGACTAACAAGACTGTTAGCACTCGGCGTCGAATTGGCTTTCAATTTTTGCCTCACCTCTCGAATCTTTAGTTGCAAACTAGTCTTGGTAGGAAATATATCCACATGCTCAAGTTGAAACGAGGTAGTCGCTTGCGCAGTTGGAAAATAACCATGCTCTTGAAACAATTGCATGACCAATTGTCTCCGTTGCTCCAGTATCTTCCTATGACCACGCTCGTTGTCACTTCTACCGATTCCCAGCACGGTATTTCCAGCACTGCTCCCAGGGGTTTTTGGCGTACGCGGAGAACTGGCATCGACATCCATTAGATCGCTGTTGGCTCTATAAGCATCGACATTGAAATCTGGACCGAAGAACGTGGTGCCTGTCAGCTTAACATTCGAAGCAGACTTCGGAGTAGCTGATATCGGTGTATCCGACTCGATCTCTTCCTCATTTACTGTTAGAAAAAAAAAAAATATATATATGATATATATAATATCATGAACATTATTACTCAAGCCTAATTAAAATTATATATAGATTATTTAGTATAATTATTTACCTGTGGGCCTATGAGGTACTACTTGTATGGGTTTCTTTCGACTATAGGTGTGTATACGTGTTTGTGGATGTAACATAGAAGCTGCACTGTTATGGCTAGCTGAACCCGGAGTATTTATACTGATCGGAGTGTTTATACTGATCGCATTCGGACTTTGTAATCTTTGTATATCCTCCGGTTTGAATTCTGGCAACGATGAGAATTTTTCTTGGAAGTTCACTTGTTCGAGAACTCTGCAATTATTCGACAAATACATCAAGTTAGTCTAATATATTTATAAAATCTTTCATTATTGTAACAGTTATAATACAGTAAAGAAATTAAAAATATATTGATAGTACCTGTCCATACCATCCTCCACGTTTTTCTTGAAGAAGGAACCCTTCTTAGTAGAGGGAGAAGGAGAAGTATGCGATTCTGTAAAATTCTGTTGTTGCGTTTGCTCTATCGTTTGAGATGTATTTATTTGTGGTCGATTATCACAATGTTGAGATGTTACCATTGGCCCATGGTCTCCTGCAGTTGATGCGGGAGGCACTGCTGTTAAATAAAAAGTATGAAAGAGGAGCCATAAAGGAAGGAAAAAAAGGACTAACAGTTTAGTGTCAAATTGGTTCATAAAAATTCATAGACAAAGATATAAAAATTATCATATCTTAAACTACAAATCACTTTTTAATCAATTTTAACACTTTTTAGTTTTCTATTTTAGTCGATTTTTCCTTAAAAAAAATGCCTGAGCATTTGTATAATTAAGACTCTTGAGTAGTCTCACCACAATCATATTGAATTATGATATCAGAAATAAGAAATGACACGTTAATTCATGTTACGTGTCATTAATAAATAAAGACAATTTGGATAAAACAAAATGATGAGATCGTTTTAAAACATTTGTAAAAATGGACAAAAATTATATGCTTATCTCTCCTGACAATTAGTAAATAAACTTAAAGTGATACAAGGCACTTGTAAGTTAAAATAGGCTACACATGCGCATTGATTTAAGTACTTTACGTGCCCTTTACTACTCAGGAGCCTCAAATATAAGAAAAACAAAGCTTTTGCGATTCGCAAAAAGATAAATAACTAATAAAACTATGCTTTTTACGTAATTTCTTAAATGGATTTTGTCTTAACAAAATTTTTATTTGAGATTTAATTGTAAAGAAATTCACATTTAAAATATTGAGAAATTACATTAAATAATTTCCCTCAAGAGAGAAAAAATTAATTAAGAAAAAATTAATTTTTTAAACTCTGTGTAGTTATGAAATATATTCAATATAACATATAATAGGCTGTGTTCTAAAAAATTCACTGTCAGTTTATGTTACGTGAACTATAAATTTTCAGCATTGATAATTAATTTTGGAACACGGCTGCAGTAGTATGCACTTTAGAGTACATACAGTAGTATGTACTTTAAAGTACATTTATTGCTTTTGCAATGTCAAAATAATTAACTACACAGACAGCATGCATGTTGAAAAATCTTTAAGACGTTTTATTGTTCCAATTTCAATTTTGGACATGTATGCTGTTGTCTGGGTACAATTCTATGTTATTATGTACCCATTGATTGTCTCCTTTGAAGTGGCGCTCGACCAAGCTGTGCCGGAGTCGGAGCAAGCATGAATGGACCCTTGCTTGGCCCTAGGTCATTACTTTGCCCTTCATCGAATGTATATGTTTTATTCGATGACAGATCACCGTTTCCGTGATTACTTTGAGGTGTATGCGGCGTGTGAGGCGTCGATGGTTGCTTATGTATCTCATTTGTTGCGGGAAGAGCAATGTTTACTGTACCCTTTCTATCTTCAGCTTTTATATTACTGACTATAATAAATAAAAACAAAAATTAATTAAGAACGTTCGTATATTACGATATATAAAAGCTAATAAATTCGCAGAAAGATTACCATAAAACTGAGTGTGATTCGTAGTCAATTGACTGTCATTATTGTTCTCGGATTCCGCGAGGCGAGCAATAGAATGGCCAATCCCTCGATAAGTCGATGTAGTGGAGATTGTCGATAACGTTGCAGGATAAGGTTTGCTCACAATTACGCTTTGAATTTCCATCTTATTATTCGAAACCAAACTCTGCACGGATATCGAATTATTGCGACTACCAGCGTCTGTATATGGAACGCAGATATATTATTTACATTATATTACAATATAGAAGAAACTTGAGAAAAAAACAATAATTTTTGTACACTCACCAGTGTTGGGTATCTGGAAACCACCATACATCCTGGAGTGCGGCGGCGTCGGGTTAAGATACTGCGATCCCTGCTGCGGTTTGGAAACAGCCACCAAATCGTTATCGAGCAATGTTAGAGTGAGCGGTGGTTGATAAGGGACAGTTGAAGTAAGGGGGCGAAGAGTAGTGCCTAAAGACTGCAACGGCTGCTGTTGTTTCAACAGCGCCATCATAGGTTTTGATCCAATCTGTTAGTACCGTTAAACCTGTTACTTAATCTTCGAGTCCGTCTAGAAATCTTTTATTCGAAACTATCGGATGAAACGTGTGCACTATTTTCTTAAGCAAACAACTATGATGAAGCAATTTCGATACAGTCACTAGGAAACATGGGCTTGTCAATACGTAGAACAATAATTATACTCCCAATAACACGGATGCGATATTTGTTCGTGCAATATTTGCGGCAAATATCTTCAAACAAATCGCAAAAAATGTATGCTGAAGTGTCTACTCATCTAATACTTACAGTGTGTAATACCGGAGCTGATGTAAATTTAGGCATGTTTCGTCCGTTCTCGGTGTGGATGCTCACGAGATTATTTACACTGTATTGTGTGCTATACTGCTGCTCGCTCTTTACCGGTTCTGGTTTAATAATTTTTGGCGATATCGGCATAGTTATGAAAGCTCCACCAGTAGGTTGGAATCCTGACACTCCTGTTGGATTGACAGGACTGTGATAAGGATACGTACTCGATAAAACTGATACAGTACTGCCTTTATCCATGGAAGTATGGTGATATTTTGTTGTAGACTCTATACCTGTTGAAGGTATCCGTGCTAAATAAACATCAAGATTTGTATTGTTAAAACATATTTATGTAACGTATCAGCCAAACGTTACATTCGTTGATGGCTTAGAAGAAATACCTTTTATCGGTTTAGGCCTGCACGTTATTTCTTGTTTAACATTGATGACTTCTCTCTTTGAACCGCTTACTGCCGAAAATTGCGATTGATTATAACATATTTTCTCTGCATCCTCATCTTGCGCGTCGTTATCACTATCTGTCAATTTATCTTTACATTTTAAATCTATTTCCGGCTGAGGATCTTCACAAATAACCATCTGATCGTCATCTGATCCATTTGCATCATCGTCCTGCTTGCTGTCGCTCTCTGCATTTTCGATTTGCAAAGGAATCTCCGAGATCCTATGTTGCGTGTGTGACTGGTTCATAATCTGTCAATAATTTTGTCGATAAGCCAAATATCTTTTCTTTGCAGATATTCAAAGTGAATAGGAAAATCTTGAAAGATAACTCCTTTAAATGCTCTACTTATTTTTTATGTTACATTACTTGTGCTACATTTACTATCGCGAAATCTCTTTACCTCAACGTTAGTAGAAGTTTCATTACATGTGGTAGTAATTGGAGTAGATACTTCATCAGCAGATGTAATTATTATTGGATCCTCTGACGAAGAACCCTGCAAAAGATCTGTTTCTTCTCCCGTACTGTTCAACTTTGTCCTTCCTGTTTCGCTTCCCTTAAAGCTAGTCGTCGATGACTTTCGTCTGTCCTTACTGCACCATTTCCAATCCGGATGTGCCTTAAAGTGTGCTTCTTTCACTTCTGAAGCAAGCTCATGGTACTTTTGTTTTTCCTCTGGTCCCAAAGCATACCACCATTCTCCCAATATTTTGGATACTGTACGATTATCTTGATTTGGGTGACGTTGATGCACAACGGCACGATGCCGTTTTGAAAAAATCATAAATGCATTCATAGGTCGACGTATTCTGTCTTTAGCCTGTAATTAATGTGTGAAAATATGTACACAATAAAGATTTTATTAAATTTATTCTTATTGTTATATATTAACATTATTAATTTGGTCATTATCAATATTAATATTATCAGATATATATTTTTACTAATATAATTAAATATAAACTGATTCATTTCATTGTACTTAATATCAATTAAATAGTTAAAGCACATAATAATTCATTAAACTTACTTTCAATGGAGTCTGTGGCTGTAAAGAACTGAGCGATTGACTACGTCTTTTATTAGCATTAGCTTCCACTTCTGCAGGTGGGGTTGGTTCTGCTTCAAAAACATCATCATCCTCTTCTTCGGCAGGTGTTATGGGATCTGAACCAGTACCAGGGCCATCTTCAGCAGATGTGCTCATACTTATTGGTATTGGAGGTGCACTCAGGGGTGGACTCAGAGCAGAAGGAGGAGGGCTCACCTCTGAGTGTTCCAGAACTGTCGTCTGCCAGGAAAAAGCTGCAATGAAGTTAGTGGGTTAGTTGCAATGAGTGTGGTTAGTATTGATATGGGAATAGCAGCGGATAAAGTAATATTATAAATTTTTTATAGAAATGTTTTCGCTGCTATATCCAAGAGAAGCAATGTGGATTAGTGGATTAATGAAAAGAATTGAAGTGCTAGTATTTTAAACTAAGGATCAGTAATAAGTAACGAGAAACCAATGTTACTATTTTGAAGATTATTCATTTAATTTACAATATTTAAATAGAATATAGCAACTGTAACATAAATATATGTCTAAAATATGTCTAAAATCGTGATTTCAGGATAAAGTAAATATTTGTACAAAAAAAATCATGATTATCAATCGATGCCATTGAAATAATATATTATTTATACATTCTATACAATATACTTTAAAATAATATATTATAGAATATTTGGTTTAAAAAATGAGATCTTCGAATCAAAATAATAAAAAATTTTTAACGATATGTAATTATCATTTAAAAACATTATCTACATATCGAATAAAAACATTATCTACTCTACATATAAAAAAGTCTTTACATTTTAAAAATCTATATAAACTTTGGATCCAACATTAGTGAATAGCCTTCCCCAGCATCAAAGTTTTTGTAGAGAAATCTTATTTTATATGTTAAATAAAATGAAAAATTAAGAAAGGATAAAGTTTGTTAATTAATTGCGTCAGCTGCAAGGTTGGCAATGGTACATGGGAAAAAATTGCACAATTAAAAGTATCTCATATTAAAAAGAACATCTGCAATATTATAAACGTGAATAATATATATGTGCAGAATAGCAGTATAATTTTTAACGAATAAAATTTTTTTTATATTAATGCAATAACGTAAAAAATACGTTATTACATTAGAACACACAAAATAAATGCATAAAGGCCTAAAAAATAAAAAAAAAGAAAGGGAAAGTTGCCAACTACGTAAACATACGTAAACATATGGTCATGTAAATATTTTAAAACATAATTAAGCATCTGTGCTTATAATTTGAACATAACAAACAAATGTTCTGTTATGTACCATTGACAAACTGCAACCTACAGCAATTCCATAGGCTTGATACATTTCAGTTGGCAGTCAGAACTCAAACCTTTTTTCCAGTTGTGCACATTGTTCAGTAATGATGGGGGATGAGGCTGGTATGCAGGAGGAACTTCATGGCTGCCATCTGTGAAAGCCTTACCGTTTAGTCAAATTTTCTTGTATCACCGATTCGACATATTATGACATTAAGATTGTCATCACAAACGATTACGGGATAGCAAAACGAGATAAAAAAAAATAAGACGAAATAACGTAATGTTTGAACTTTTAAACGCTTAAAACACTTTACAAAAAATTAATTATTGAACACGAAGAAAAATTTTTATAATATTGGAGATACAAAATATAAGGGCTGTTTACATTCGAATAATGCATTTATATTATAATATGAAACTTACAGAGAATTCCGTTGTTTTTTGCATTCTCTTCTCTAGAAGATTGAGTTTTTGGAATTTGCACCAAATGTCCTGGCTGAACAATTACGTGTTGGAAGACGCTTGTCGGAGTAGACAGATTAGATGCTTCTGTGGATGTCATTACAGCACTTGTAGGCGGCGGCTGACTTCTTTGCATGTCCATATGCACGGTTGTATGTGTGTTCACTTTATTCACCTAATTGCAGTAAAATTAATTTATGTACACTTATGCGACATATATGAGCCTTGTACTACGTTCTTGTTTTTCTTTAATATACCCAACTAACTTCTATTAATCTGGAGCCTCCACCATTGCAAATCGAATTGGGACATAGTGTAAAAAATTTAGTGCTATTTTATTGCTTAACTATAAATGTATTTTTTTCTACTTTACATTAATTCATTATATGTACCGTGTCAACTTACAGGTTGCTGCAAAACAGACAGTTTATCAATATGGACGGATGAAACTGCGGGTGATTGAGGTGGTTGTTGACACTGAACTTGATGCAAAGTGGAGACCGGTAATTGGCCCGGATGGTTGATTAAATTCTGTCGATATTTGTCATCTTGATTGCTTATATGCGCACCCGTTGGCGCCGACATGTCCATGCTGTTCTTTATCACGAGATACTTTTTTTCATGCTGCATCACGTAGATCGGTTGGCCTTGGGACTGTGGCGATTGCGCATAGTCGACTGGTTGTTCCAGCGATTTGTGTACAAGTGTCAAGTTCTGTGGCACCGGGATAGCGGGCAGAGGCATGTGAGGTGAGAGCGGTGGTTTTATTAACTGCGAACTCTGTTCGGACATCTCGGTCTGATTGGGAAAATCATTGGTGGACGTTAGCGCGTGTTGCAAGATTATGTTTTGCTGTTGCTGCGCGATCGATGTAACGACTGAGGGATGTCTCGTCGGTGGTGGACTTTGTTCCGACCACGACAGAGTCGGATTCTGTCCGGGTTGCATACTGCGACTCACTGGGGAGATTCTTATTACACTTGTCCCTAAACTGGTGGGGATAGCACCAGTTATCGGAATCGGTCGATTTCTATCTACTCGATTCGGCTCAGGCTTTATTACTTGTTGCGGATACTGAACCAAAAAGTTCGATTGTGTAGGTGAATGCTTCCATTTTGCGCCAGGTGAGATCAGCGGAGTCGCATGATGAGCGGGACTCGAAATAGGCATAAATACATTATTCTGATTGAGCCCCAACGGCGGCACTGGTGACTGATTTATACATGGAGATATAGAAGACTGACCCGTCGGTGACGAAAAGGCTGGCGTAGCCGATCTAGAGCTCCCCAAAGACACTGTAATAATACAACACATTTAATCCATAGAAAGTTACCACCATATAAAAACATTTTACATTATTAGAATATCGAATATCAAAATATAATTCAGAGTAAACAGATTATCGATAGTTAAATGTAACATACATGATCAATTCTTTTATTCGAAATGGTCTGTAATAATACTTCAATAAAACTCTATAATCTTTTTTGAAATGTAAAAGAAAAATTCTTGTTATTTTTTTATTGGAAATATAAAAGATATACCAAGCATATTAGCAGCTTCAGTTTCATCAAATCTATCCGTTATTCTTCTGTCAACATAATTTGGCGAAGTATCGGAATCTCTTGATGTTTCTTCGCCATCCATTTTACCACTGTAAACGAAAAGAAAATTAAAAAATTTACAACATCGTTAACACATCAGATAATTTAGTAAAACAATCACTTGTTAAACAAAAAAGCTGGTTTTCATTCCCTGCTTCTTCACATATAACAAAGAATTTCGAGTGAAAAAATATTAATACCGTAATTGTGACAGGAAGTAAAACCAAAAACCAAAACAAATCCCAAGGCAACTGGGTAAATAAATCGTAATGTTGTGTCCCTTAAAGAACAGAAATCCAAATAATAAAAACGAGAAGAAGCAATCATCGATACAAGTGCAAATGGATGTTCATACCCAGGAAATGTGTTTGCTGGACCTCTAAGACCAGACCCTTTAAGGCTAAGATGACGAGAACAGTATCCTCTTCGCTGGCTTTCCTTATTACAGTCCTTTTTACTACAAAGTCGACGCCATTGTTTCCCATTATACTTTTTTCTTATTCCACTTGGTGTAACCACTATGTCGCCCTTTTTATACCTATGTGGCGTTGCCGCCTGAGATCTATTTAACAAAAAAAGTAGATTCATGTACAATTATTAGTTAAGAGTTTTACTATTATTACATGTATTAATCAATTTATCTTATGAAAAACTACTATATTTGATCAAATTAATACCGAGGTGTGGCTGCCTGAGAGCGAGGCGTTATACTACGTTGTTCAACTAGGCTACTGGTACTTCCTCGGCTCTGCATGCTGCTTCTTTTGCTGCTCCCTGACAATTTTGCATCTGTCAGTTGAATATACTTGAATTACTATACTATTGTTTTGACTAAATTGCTCTCATTAAAAGCCTCAGCTTTTCTTACAGATATAGAAAGGAATACATTTTCAGAAAAATATCAAAAAATATTTAAATAATCTATTGTTAAAATACAAATAAATTTTAAGTTTTTCATGTTTGCGCGCACGCATGTAATCAGTAGCAATATATTTTTTAAACAATGTCGTACGTGATACAGTGAAAATTTCATATTCTATCTAACCTGCGTCCGAGGGAAATGTAATATCTTCTCTGTCTAAATCATCCTCGCTTTCTAAATCATCGTACGGCCGACTACCATTACTTAACGCCGTGGCAGAATGCGCAGGAGTGCCTAAAGTCATAAGAGGACTGGTACCCGTCGTTCTATAATAACTCGTATCATTGTGACTTGATATATGCGATGTATGATGAGAAGTATGCAAAATTGGCACTGCTGTCGGAGCTTCCGTGATATTGCGATATCCATGTTCTGATAAATTTAAAAAAAAGCAAACGTTACCACGCTATAATTATCTTTTCGAAAAATGACTGGTCTTATTGATTATATAAATGATTTGTTACCAATGTTCTCTCTTGTAGGGTCACATTCTTCCAATCCTTCCTCTAATTCGTCCGCCCATGGAGGTTGTACTAGCCGCAAGTCCGCACGTTTCACAATATAACTCTCACACTGATCGTCCTCCCGCGGTATTTTCACAACAAAACGAGAAGGTTTCGTTAATACTCTACTCACTGTCCCTTTTACAAACACTTTTGTCGCGTCCACATGACTGCTCGAGATCGGACATCTAATGCAAACCTTCATATCCGTAGTCACCTGTCCCAGAGACGGGCTTGCATCTCCTATCACATCGTACCGTCTTGCACCCAGAACGTCACTATAACGCATTAACTTCCTCTCGCCGTCAAACTCAATTAATATCTCACCGTGAACAACGTTACGTATAACACCCGGGAAATAATATGAATCCCTTAAAGCTAACACTCTATGATCGCGCCACTCACTGAGATCAATAGCAAGCCGAGGACGAGAACGTGAAGGTTCCTCGCGAAGAGAGTAATCCACCGCTGTGCTTTGAGGAGGTAACACTACTACCGAATGAGTTGAGGGTACCTTGAACATAAGGAAAAAATTCATGTACAACGCATACTTTCGAATAAAAGATAATTTAAAATAAATTATTTGTATATAAATTATATGTATTAAATACAATAAATATATTTTATTTAATATTTTTGACACAGAAATGTTTCTTATGAAAATACAAAAATTATTTTAAATGACGTAGAATGATATTTCTCCCTATAAGAAGTATCAGTATTCTTAATTTTGCATATAATAAAGACTGGTAGGCAGAAAACTGTACATATATATTAACATTTTATTTTGTAAAAAACCTGATATTTTGCTTAAATTGTTACATATACAAATATATGTATAGTACGTATTGCTATATATTTATTTTCTATAATATTTATAACTTTTTCATAATATAGCGTTCAAATATCAGCTAAAATTACTGCTAACATTACTATTACGCTAATACTAAAATTTCGGTTAGTATCGTCAACATACTTGATAACAATCAGACTCCTGTTGTTGTGGCGACTTTCGGCTGATGGTAGTTGGTACGCCGGATTGTTGTCCTAAAACTGGCTGGCCGCTAAGCGGCATAGCAGGCGCGCGTATATGAACCATATTGTTGATGTTGCTGGTGACATTGCTGGTCTTGTCCATCTCTTCAAGCTCCGATGGATCGAATTTTCGTTTCTTTGGAAGCTTTTTAGCGCTGATAGTGGGATCAGACGGGTCTCGTTGCGGAGGTGCAGGAGGCGGGGGGGGGTGGGGTGG
>NW_017298918.1:527705-540480 GCF_001594075.2 Trachymyrmex cornetzi
ATTGCCCGCTGCCGAGGCCATCCCGCTTCTCGTGCATCTCAGGATGAGCAGTCAGCATCTTGACCATCTCACGCTGCTCTGAAGATTTAAATTAACTGTTGTTAATATCGTTCATTATCAATAAATAAGCCTTCAGTTAAATAAAGAGAAATTTGTTCTTGAAAGTAATATCGCAAATGTGAATTCAAATGTTTAATGGTAATATTAGAGAAAATAAAACTACAATAATAATAAAAAAAATAGTGTGTATTATATGAAATAAAAAAAACAAACAAAATAAAATAAAAGCATATATTTTAAATGGTTCTTTTCTTACATCTATAAACTTTTTTTATAGACAAAATGTCGCACTTTTATTTGTGATAATATTGAGGATAACCGCAAACATTCAAATTGGCTGAAATTATCGATTACTCAAACAGGAATCGAACTAGACAAAAATAATCAGATTCGACCTCGACTTAAATTTCGCAAGTGTGTTCGCGTCCTTATTCCGACATTTTTAACTATCAGACTACAGATTTATTTAAAACCCTAAAATTAGACACAAGACAAGAATTTCGTGAGATCCGTTGATAATTTCAAATCGCTGGCATTATATTCTTAAGAATACATACATGTAATAGTTCTTTAATTACAAAAGAGGCAACATATACGGAACGTCTCAAAATTCGAGATTAAGATACTATAGAAAGAAAGTTTTCGATAAATTAAGTAAAAAGTTATTTGTATATTTTACTTTAAACAATCTGAGATTAAGTTTCTAAGATCTAAGGATTTATAGCCAATTACAGACTAGATGGCTACCTGTGAATATTAATGAAAGCGCACTTATCATCGCTCACTAATACTATCACACTCATAGATAGCCATCTACGTTGTATGTAACTAGCTATTATTTATAAATCTTTATTATCTTAAAAATTTTTGTCTAAAATAACAATTACAAATAATTTTTTCACTTTATTTTTCAAGAACTTTATTGCTATAATATTTTGTCGCAAATTTTGGGACACTGTGTATACATCCTGAAAAATAACATTATTTGTAAAAAAAAACATATGCATATGCTACAGTTACAATATTTATAATTTGCAATTTTATTAATAAACTTTAATTTTAATTTTATGATAATATTCGACAATACCTGACATTATCTTGAAAAACATTTGTTGAAAACGATATCGTGTAAGTACTTTTTGTAATAAAATTTTATGTGTCCCTCAAGTGTGTATTTGACTGAATCTATGAAGTTCAGCATGTGGTGTACATAGAAATAATGCGTAATTTTACGATCAACTTATCTTTGAATATACCAAAAAAAACTTTTCGGCTCCCTCTCCTACCAAAAGATAATTCAAACAATAGAAAGTGATCGAAAATGATTACTGTCGATTACCAAAGCCAGTAGTGTTATCGGACTCGCGTAGTATTTCGTCGTACATATTCGTGTCGTCGGGATAGCACGTGCGTTACGCGATAAACCTAACAATGTATACTCACAGTCCGTACAATAGAGAGAAGGCTGCGTGTTGAAAGGCGAGCTGTAGCTGGGAGGGTGGTGACACCGGCTAGGTGCATACCTCAGCACCCGACTGTCGGGGACAGGATGCGTCGAGTCTGGGCTCTCTCGTCTTTGTCTCTCTCGCGTCGGGGTTGTTGTACCCTCTCCCAACTCCAATTTTTCTTCCCAGCCCCAACTGCCGAGCATCCTCCTCCGAAAATTCTCTTTTTAGGCGAACACTCGTCGTCTCCTCTTTAATTGTTTCGCGTCTCCACTGAATATTCTGTAAAGAATGAAAGGCGCTGGCTTTAAGGTTGACCATTGACGTAGCAACCGACTCTTCACTTTCTCTCCACCCTTCCCCATCCTGAGATTCAGTCGTTAACGTCTTTTTTTTCTTTCAAAGATTTTCGATAATCACACATGACGATATATGACATGGTTTTCGCCGAATCAGGACGTTTCGGTGAATTTAAGAGACTTTGTCCGCACGGAGAAAAATGTACAGTATTATACACTAGAATTCTAGTAAACTTTATGGAATTATCAAGTTCATATAGAGATACGTGCCTACTTGTGTAAAATTTTCTTTACATTTCTGGTAAATGAGATTGTCGTATGATAATCATTCTTACTTTATTGACAACAATTTTTTCTTTAGCATTGACAAAATATACTTTACTGCATAGTAAAGTATAAAAGTTCTGAGAGTTGTTTGTGCTCGTCAATCTTGAAAATAGTACGATTTATTTTACCGTAAGTATAATTTATCTTACTATAAGATAATAATCACTTGAAATGATGTACTGTAATCATAATGTACTTTTTATATTAAATCTTCGATATTTTTATTTTTAGGCAAATAAAATTTATCACAAATTCGGTAAAAATAGCCAGAATATTTTTACTAGTCTTGGAAGATATTTATCTCTAAATTATTTTTCTCCGTGTAGACGACGTTCTATCAAATTTTTGCTAAACAGAAATCTCCGAAAAATCTGTACATGGCTATTCCGTGCTAAAAATTTAAGAGACTTTGTCCGCACGGAGAAAAATGTACAGTATTATACACTAGAATTCTAGTAAACTTTATGGAATTATCAAGTTCATATAGAGATACGTGCCTACTTGTGTAAAATTTTCTTTACATTTCTGGTAAATGAGATTGTCGTATGATAATCATTCTTACTTTATTGACAACAATTTTTTCTTTAGCATTGACAAAATTTACTTTACTGCATAGTAAAATATAAAAATTCTGAGAGTTGTTTGTGCTCGTCAATCTTGAAAATAGTACAATTTACTTTACTGAAAGTATAATTTATCTTACTATAAGATAATAATCACTTGAAATGATGTACTATATAATCATAATGTACTTTTTATCTTATATCTCCGGTATTTTTACTTTTAAGCAAATAAAATTTATCATAAATTCGGTAAAAATAACCAGAATATTTTTACTAATCTCGTAAGGTATCCATCTCTAAATTATTTTTCTCCGTGCAGATATATTTGAGAAATATTTTTATAAATTCTTAAATTTTAAAATAACAATATCTGTACAATGAAAGAATTTTTCGACAGAAAAACGAATTCGATTTCGTATATTTAGAAAATAATTTTTTAATGATTTAACAACTTCATTATGATCATTATTTTCTGACCACGCGTTATAGTCGTTTAAACCGATTAGGCTGTGAAAGGTAAGAAAGAATAAAAGAAACAAATCCACCAACCGCAGTCAAACATTTTCCTCACTCTTTTCCTTGAGATACCTTCGTAGGAGAGCTTGACTGCGATTGGTCGACCAGTTCAAGTTTTTCGTGCGTCTTTGGATTTAAACTACGACCTTGAACAAGTTCGAACACGTATAAGCATATTTACGTGGTCTTCATTTATTGGAAGTGGAGAAACTCAGAGCGAGGAAAACATATGCGATGAAAGAAACAGTGAGGGCATCGTCAAAATGGACACTAATAAAATATGGAAAAGTTAAACAAAGTAATCGTATATTTTTTCAATACGTGATGTATTTCCGAAGCGAAAGAAAAAAGAACAGTCCCAGTGATTTTATCGCGATGAATGAATGACTAATAACGAATTCGGTCACTTGCATTATAGAGATTAGTGCATGTAGATTAGTGCATATAAAATCAGTGCATATTAAAAGCTACTATACATGAAATTAGCGAAGTTAAATGTAAAAGCATATAAATATATTTTAAACACGATTACATAATATTGATTTTGTCATGGTATTTAGCGGAATATAAGGTAAATGTGTTATTTCATTGTCTAAATTGATTACATGTTATACCTCTTAGATACTTTATATATAAAGCAGAATTTAACGCGTACTAATTCAGTGTAACGCAAACGTGGCGAATTCATCATAAAATGGCAGACGATATAAATCGAAAATGAATCGCAAATGGATCGAAGGAGAATTTGATATGAAATCGTTAAAGAATGCGAATAAGACAAACAAACGCATGAGATAAATGAAGAAGTGTAGAAAGATCCGAGACGAAGTGAGACGAGGTCGATCTCATGTCACGATTGTCGATCGGAAATCACGCGTAGCTGCGGTTACGCGCGTCCGTTTTCGACTACTACATTGCTCAACTACTTTTCAAACTTCGTTATCACTTTCAACGAATTCGTTAACTTGATTGTTCGATCACACGAAACTGTCAAATGTTGGCAAATTCAATTTATTCGAATATTTAGTCACATGTGAGCATTAAAGAATTTTAACAAGATAATTTAAAAATTATCAATAATCAGGGATTTTTATTTATTTTATAATTATAGAAAAAGGAAAATATTGGAATGGAAGATTATATTAATTATACGTCTTAGGTAAATTTATAAAAAATTAAAGACTTTTCGTAATGTGTGTATACGTGTGTGTGTGTGTGTGTGTAACTTTTCATAATTTTGCAATTCAGATGAAGCGCGAAAATATAAAAATAGACGATGTTTAACATATCCGATTTATACGATACTATTGATCAAGGTCAGTTAAATTTCGACTAACTTTTATGCTAGAAATACAAAGATCTGTTATTAGTCCAGAAAGCAATTCCTTTATTCTTAATACTGCATATTAACTGAGAATTTCTCCTCCCACTCTGCCTCCCTTTCCCTCTTTTATTTCTCCTTCTTTCCCTCGAGTCCATCCGATATTGCGGATAAAGGGACCAAGAGAGAATGAGTTTACTACTCCCTTGAGTCTGACTCACGACTCGTCCGACTCATCCGCCTATAGCCAGAAAGAGAATATGCTATTATGTATCGTGCCTGCTCGTTCATTCCTGTTATCCTCTCCCCGCGTCTCTTCTCCCTACCTAGGTACCCTTTCTTCGCGAGAGCGGGTGGTTGCAGACGCTTGTAGGTATGTAAGGGTGAGTGCATTACGAGCATCAAACTTTGAGAAACTTGACGGGAAGTCGTAAGATAATAACACGCGTCTTCTAATCTGCAGGCAATGAGAATGTGGATGAGAAACCTGTCGATCGACAACAGGCTTCCACTGCATACTGCAATCATCGTTAATTTTAGTTTTCGTCGTATCATGTATCTACGGTAATTAGATACAGCCATAGATTTTATATTTTTACGTCTCATAACGCAACCGTTGTTAATATTATATATATTTTATATTTTACAATATGTATAAGAGTTATTTAAAATTCGGTATTTTTCGTAGAGAGAGAGAGAGAGAGTATTTATCGTAAATTTTATATTTTATGTTTTGCACTATACGCAATCGCGATATAAATTTAATATTTTACATCTCGTAACAGAGTTATTATTAATTATGTATCATATATTTCATATAGTTATTATTAATCTGGTCATATTTCATAATATCGCTATTAATTTTACTCATAATATAGTAGTCAATCTAAATTTTGCACGTTATGAAGGAACACAATAAAATAATTAACAAAATATGTGAGTGTATCCAGTTTACAAAAATATCAAACAGATCAAAGCAATTTGCTAATCATTCATTAAAAAAAACTGGTCAAACTTTTTTGCAACCTTTAGCAAATGGCTTCTTTACAAGTGCGTTACCGCCAAATTGTACAAAAGCAGCACAAGAGATACAATATATTGGGATCCTGTCACACCAGCAGGGTTCCGTAATATTTCTAACAAAAATACAATACCCCGTCATATCGTCCTTGTTGTTTACCGAACGTTAAACAAGGATGACATGACACTCGAGGAGCACCCGAGTGAGAACGCATCCCTGAAATGAACTCCGTCCTTTCAAACAAATCAGATATGAAAGAAATGGCCTCAACCGCAAAGAAGCATCGTTTGAAAATTATATTTTTACTGCGTCGCTTGCATCAAAATATTTTATTGAAGATATAACCTGCAGAATACTTATTATATCGTCAGTCGTCGTAAAAATATCATTCAATAAAAATATGTATTATTCTCTAGATCGTTCGCCAGGATGTAGTTTTCTTTTAACATCGAATAGAAAACGAGAAATATTGGGGCAGTTGGCAAAGTACGTTGCAGAAAAAGAAAATAATCTACGACGTAGTATCCCCCATGATTCTATTGTTCGTCATAAATGGGGAATCCAAGGAAATTTTCTCTTCATGGAAATTTCTTTTGTAACTTATGCTTTAATTTTTTCTCTCACCTACTCATCAAAATGTAACGTATTTTATGTTAAGAAAACATCCTGTAATAACGGAATACAAATTCAATTATTAAGAGTATACAGTTCTTGGCTATAGAAGCGTAAATCAGACACCTGCCAGAACTGATGCTTGACGTGGTATTTCTACAATACGCCACTAAATCCTCAGATAGAAGGGCGGCGGATTTTGTGACCGTAACAATTCCCATTTTAGTGTACGAATACTGTCATTGTGTAGTTTCGACAGATTTCATACCTGCAGCACAGTTAAGAAGAAAAAACGGTTGATCTTTAATAGAACCTTACACGCATTGACATCTTAAGAGGCTATTCAATCGTATTAAAATCTGAATTTGTAAAGTTTTCACTAGAAAATTTGTTTGACTGCGTATTGTTTTTCTTCTCTTATAACTTTTTAATATGCCACATAAATTTTGAAAACTATCTCATCTTAATAAATTGACTTAATAAATTAATTAATATTGCACTTTAGAATTTTTTGCTTCAAATTAAATGAATGCGCACGTGTTTCAAAGATTATGTCTACATTTACTTTTTGTTATGTACAAAGTTAGATTTATTAAAAAATTACATATACATATATATAAACATTTTGATTTAATGTATATTATGATTAGACTGTGGATATTTATGCAAAATACTTAACTGAATATTAACCATATGACAGTTTTAGTAGCGATCGTTATTTGTTAAAGAGTTATTAAAAAGGTTGAGATTGCTATCTGTAAATATACAAAATATGCATTTTATGCAAAATATTCAGTTAAGTATTTTGCATAAATATCGCAGTCTAATTATGATATGTATGTAAACATATATATACATAAACATTTTTATTTCAATATTACAGATCATAAACATATATACTTTTTAATCTAAATAAGCACCAACTTCGACATAGCATGATTTTTACTTCAAATTAAATGAATGCGCGCGCGTTCCAAAGATTACATTTATTTTTTATTATGTATAAAGTTAAATTTATTAAAAAATTATATATATATATATATACATATATTCATATATATTTCGTAATATATACATATACATTCTATGATTATATCAAAAATATTAATAATTCATTTTCAATAGATGACAATGTCGTTCATTTTATATAGTCTACGTTTAATGACGTATCTTTTTTACATCAAAAATCTCGTGTATGACAAAAATAAAAAATTGCTAACACTTTTTATTTTTGTTTGTTCATTCAAAAAATATATACTGTATGCAAATAATAATTACTTGTTTCAAATATTTCAAAAGTTCAAATATCCACAAATCTATCATAAAATTTATCACAAGCATCAAATTTATTCAACATATATTCTGAATTTTATAAATTCGAATTGTTTATTATTTAAAGTTGCTCCTTCGATTAATTTTATAATATATAATTCTTTAAAAAATAATAATAATTTCTGTTTTTTAGTATATACTAATGAGTTTTTCTAAAATTTGTAATAAGTATATTTTAAGACTATTATCAAGAATATTCTTTATTAAAAATATCCGTTATTTAAAAGAAAGAAACTAAATAATCACTTTTCTTAGCAATAGAATATTTTTCCGTGTGTACAGCGTGGTTCTGTTTATACCTGTTTCTGAACCGTACTTTTCACAAA
This sequence comes from Trachymyrmex cornetzi, assembly GCF_001594075.2. Lineage (NCBI taxonomy): Eukaryota > Metazoa > Arthropoda > Insecta > Hymenoptera > Formicidae > Trachymyrmex > Trachymyrmex cornetzi. Next base: position 535,528 of record NW_017298918.1, read on the forward strand.
AAAGCAAAATAGTCAACCTGTGAATCATGCGTTAGTTCCTAGCATCCTTTAGGACAGGCCATAAAGAGATCCTACAGAATTCAACGATCCAATTCCAATATTCTCGAAGCATCCTTATCTTTATGAAATGACACACAACTATCAGTTTGTCAAGAAAAAATTTACAGGATTTTTAATAAATGATAATTTTTCCTTTTTCCTACATCCTATATAATTGACGTATAATAATATACAAAATTGTATAAATATAGGTATTAATTATGTTTTATTGTAAAGATTTTCTCGTGATATGAAACTCACAAAATTCTGTCAGATGTAATGATTACTGCACTGAGAAAAATTTCTGGTTAAAAATAAGCAAAGATTCTAATTACATCAATCAAAATTCTAATACTCAAAACACAAGAATTAATTTATACAATAAGCGAATCAAATGTATTTTAATTTAATAATCTCGATTCAAGTATTAAATTTACTAGGATTCAGAATATATTTATTGCCTTAATATATAATATATAAACTAGTATATATTTGTTATTGAACAAATTTAAATAATGCTTGTGATGAACTTATAACAGATTTGTGGATATGAACTTTTGAAATACTTGAAACAAATAATTCTTACTTGTGTATAGCATGTATTTTTCTGTGTGTAGGTATACCAGTATATACTTATCCCATTCGTTCACATATGTATATACAGGGTTGCCACAGAAAATAAATTCAAAAATTCCCTGACTTTTCTAGATTTTCCAGATGAAAATGGAAAACTTTCCAATATAAAATATGTAAATTTAACACATTTAAAGTCAAGAGTTGTAGAAAAGCTAATCCATATTATTAAAAGCAACGCAAAAAAGGCTTAGTAGCATACTAAAATTTTGGGTGCAAATTCAAGCCAACCAAAAAAAATTAGTATTGGAAAAAAGAATGTAGTTACAAAAAAGAGCGATCAAATAAAAAAAAACTGAATAAAATATAAATTTTAATTATTTTATTAAAATCGTTTAAAATGTGCAAATTTTGAACGTATTTCATTATAAACGTCACATATAATATAATATTAAAAAATGATAACAATTATTTAGAATAGGAGCAGTTTAAGGAAATTGTGAGTAAATTTCAAAATTCCAGACTTTTTTACATTTTCTCCTGACTTTTCTCGATTTTCCTGGTTTTCCAGGTCTGTGGCAACCCCGATATATCTACATACGCGAGAACGATATGAAATCGAACAATACGTTGAGCGGTAAATGCGCAATGAGGACGCGAAATGCCGCAGCGCATGTACGATTCCTTGAATCAAGCCGCAACTTTGTGGCGTATGCATAATACGTTCGTTCCATCGCGCCGCGCCGCGTCGCGGCCGCAAGGCCGGCACGAGTTTTCGTACGGCTGTAACTCGTTGCCGCCATGCGCGAACAACGCTCGCGCCTACATAAATACGGTGCGACTTCCGGCGTGTACCATAGATAATGGTATCGCCGGAATGCACGTCTCGTTGGAAAAATTACAGACACCGTTCTCCGTGACACGCACAATGCTGCCTTGCATTATCAATTACTAGCAAGATTTCTCGTAACTTTATCTGCGCGTACGATACAGAAAAGAAACGTATATTCAATTTATAATGTCAAATTATATTTAATTTTTGTTATATTAATAACTTCTATAGTTATTTTTAATCATTTCTATAAATCGCCACTGTTCCTATTCAATATGTCGTTAATTTAAAACAATGGCGTTAAACAACGCCGTTATACTTTAGTTAAATTAACTATTAATTGTTAAAGTAAAATAATATGTTAAATTTGACTTAAATTTAATTTATTATTTACTAAGTACATACGTCAATATTTACTTTCAAACTTTAATTAAAGAAATGGATTGATTTACATTTTGACACACACATGGAGGTTAAAAATAATAAAATGTTATTTAACTCAAGGGATTGCGTTACCAGCGCTCCTTTGAGTAATCAATCATCTAATAGTAACAGCAACCCCCGAGTAATAATACGAATCCCAACAACTATATGATTTTACGTTACGTTTTCTTTAGTGGAGATTTAGTTCAGATTGAATATACGGTAAAATCCACTCGATTCCAAAAACAACGTAATTTACGCAGATAAATTACGAAGACGCAAGAAGTGCACTTTTCAAATTTATGAACTCGACTTCTTGTCGACAGAAATTTTTGCGAATTTTGCAGAAAACGCGAGAAGTTAAAATGATAAAATGTGTTAAAAATTGCAGATTTTATAAAGCTATATTGAAAGTAGGACAAAGTATGACAAAGTATGAGAGTGAAGATGAAACGTTTCCGATCCTATTTTAAATCGCGACTCTAAAATTTCTTAAAGAGTCAAGTTACGTATCACCCTACTGGCAAATGTCTCTCTCTCCTCGTGCACATTTTATACTTTCTCCGCAGAATAAGGGCACTTTGATGGGATGTCGCGACGGGGAAAGTGACGCGTTGGGCGTATTAAGTGACATTTATAGTGATTTGAGTGAGGCATCGATGAATTTCCAGACTCATTACGGCGTGACATTGCCCTTTAACGTTCCGTCGTTACGTACACACTCGATTCACACATTGTATTCTTATGTGTGTGTGTACATATACTCGCGAGTGCATTTGTGTGTACAACTTCGCGTGCTAAGACAAAGAAGTAAGAGATAAGATTCGAGCATAGCAAATATTAAGTCGTTACCTCCAGGATTTTTATAATTCGCATCTAGCGGATTTTGTTAAGCCTGTCTAAATGAATAATTACTATAATAATTACTATAGTAGTAAAATATAAACAAAAGAGAGAGCAGGGCTTTAAAGTAATATATCTGCACACATATAAAATCCTTCCCTCATAAATCATTCAAAGATTTCTTGCAAATGCAATCGATGCGAAACCTATAGCAGCAAAAGTTTAGTTTATGTTTATGACATTTGCTGTGAGTTAATCAAGTTTTTATAATACCTTATATAAAGAAAGAAAAGGAATGCGCATGGTGATAGGAAACTAGTTCTAATGCCTTGAAACTGGAATCGAGCACAACTAAAACTTTGACGACGACGACGACGACTCGATACTTGCGATTACAAATCGCACGTGCGCGCCATTCATCGCCGATCTCGGCAGTGCTGAAAACGAAAGCGACCGTCTCCTAGAGATAATAGTCATTACTCGGAAGGGGAGTGTGCACTGTGCACTCGAGCCGTGGCCGCATGCGAAGTAGCCGCAAATTATTCACGCTTGTACGCACGTACACACACACACGTGTCTATGTAACACAAAAGCGGAGGCTCTTAAGGGCCGCTTTGTAGCACACAAATCGCAATCGAGTTACACGCGAGTTTCTTCCATAAACAGATTGACCGATGCCCAGCAGTAGCACATTGCACGCTCGCATCGTTGACGTAGCAAAACGAGAGAGAGAGAGGGAGAAGAAAATGAGAAAGAAAAAGAGAGAGGGAGCACACAAAACGTTGACCGAGTGTTACATATGTTAGCGAATCGTGTGTCACGTATTGCACACAGCTGCGGTGTATATTTCTTCGCGTGATATACCGGCTGTCTGTCGAAACATATCTCTCGAACATCAAGTTACGCCTGATATATATCGCAAATTATAAGTATATCAAAAAGAATTTTAACGCCAAATATTTCTGCCTTCTCAGAAAATTCGTGGAATACGTAATTGAAGATTGATGAGAACTTCCAACGGAGAGATAAGTGTCATTCCCTCGTGTCTTCATAGTACAAGAAAATTTGTCCTCCCTTTATATTCGTTGCTATCTCACTGGACAAATCTTTGTTAAAATAACGAGCAAATTAACTAAGAAGCGAGGGAACTTTTTAGATACATTGCAAGATCGTTCCCGAAGACGAATAATAGCACTGTCCTAATCTTCGTGAGGTTTATCACGAAGCATGGAAAGCAGTTGCATGGAAAAGCAGACGTGCGTGCACGCACACCCGTAAACAACACGCGCGGTAGCATATGAAGGATCGCATGTAACGGATTTCAAAACAACGAAACACATTGGACGCAAGTTTAGCGCCTGGAATAATGACGTGCTATGAAGAAATAAAATTCACACGCTTGCACAACCGCAAATGCACCCAACAGTAACGCTCACATCGTTCGCAAAAGTCGCGAAAGAGAAAAAAAAGTTTTTCTCTATTATTCGATTCTTTAGAGTAAAAATATTTACAACACAATTGTCAAAAGTGTGTCGAGAAAATGTAGAATAATGTTGTATACAAAATCTTTTGATTTCGAAGATGTCCCGTTTTGCGCGTTCTCTAATCTCGATAATTCTATTCTTACACATTTAAAGAAAGAACAGTACGAACAGACTAAAAATGATAGAAAACCTTGACTACTTATTATGAATTTATAAAAATAAATAAATAAATTATAATAAACACTAAGAAAGCAAGCATAAGTATAACGTTAATTGTTTGCAGCAAATATGATAATAGAAATAAGATAAAATAGTTGTATTAATTATTTATATAGTTGGACTGAAAAAGAAATTATTTGACTAAATTAATTTAATTTGTATTTTTTTCTTTCGTTAGAGTAATTATGTATTTAAGTCAAATACAGACCGATATTCATAGTCAGTTCTTATATGTATATATATATAAGTCTGTTAAGTAGTCTTTTAAATACAATCTTAAAATGCCATACTTAATCAGAGTCGCATCTTAAACATTATTTAAGACATTCTTAAAATAAGAACTGATCGTGAATACGGCTATAATATAAGTTTGCCTTATATACATACATTCGTCATTGAAAGAAATAAAGACGAACTTAATAAAGTAATTAAATCAAATGAACAAATTTTTTTCTCAATGTAATCGCTCTTTCGAACGGATCCTTCCGTTCTATGTACTTTAAACTACTTATATATTTCTGTAATGTGGGGGGGGGGGGG
>NW_017298918.1:540617-550324 GCF_001594075.2 Trachymyrmex cornetzi
GAGACCGTGTGCTTTAGTGAGTCTCGTAAACTCACTTCAAAGTGAGGTTATGAACCTGTGTTGACATGTGATAACTTTCTACCAAAGTAAGCAAGTAGTGACGTCATTAATCTGAGTATAAAATACTCGGCTCACTTCAGACTCAGTTTCACTTGTGTTTAAATGGAAAGCAACTATTATTTCCGTCAAAGTCGTCGCGCGATTTTGTGTTTATCGGCTTTTTACTATGCTAAGTTGGAATAATTAACGTTCGCCCTATTGTTGACGACCTTCGTTCCGCCATAGGCTGATCTTCGCGGTTTTACAGGCTCGTGCTACTGACGCCGCCGCGGCCGCGCCGCTTACGTCGTACGACCACGTGTGACGTGTGTCACAACATGTACGCAACACGCACGTAATCCCGCGTCGTACGCAACGTCGCGACCAATGAGCGTACGCGTGCAATGGAACGTGTGCACGCGAATGCGCACGTGCAACGTCAATCGTAGGAAGAAAATGAAGAGGAAGAGGAGAGGCGAGAGAAGAGAGTCGAGTACACGCGGGTGTCAATATTTATTATAACGTCGCGAAGTTAGATCGCGAGAGCTGCACCAAAGAATGAAACCGCACACAGGATCGCTCATTTTCTTCGCGGTAAAATGAAAGAAAAATAAAAAATCTTACAAAAACGTTGGTTCTAAGAATGTCATAAGAAGATCGTTTTTATATGTCTACTCATTTCAATCGTATTTACGAGGACTTTCATCGTAATTGAAAGAAAATGTGCTAAAATAACTATTTATTCATAGAAAAAATCTGTTTTTCTCTTTCAAACACAATAATGTGATTCTTCAATTTTAGTTGTATTTATCTATTTATTTTCTAGTAGATAAACGGCTAAGTTAAGGGCTTTCAGAAGTTTAAAGATATGTGATTAAGGCAACTTAGAAGTGATACTCTCATATATTCGGGGACTCGAGAAAAGAAAGGAAAATGTATGGAGCAAACAAAAGGAAACAGATCTACCTTGCATGGATAAAACATATACAACGTAAAGTACGGAGAAAGATTGTGAATGAAAAGTTTAAAATTAAGAAAGTCGTCGTTTCCGTCATTTTGAATTCAATGATTAGCTAATTGCAAAACGGAGCGCAAAATTTATGCTGAATAACTTCGATAAAAAAAAAATGCAACGTCTGTTTTGTTATATTTACTGAAAACGCTTGTGACATTTAATCGTCTTTTATGATATTATTGATCGGCCGTAGTTATGTAAGACGAATGTAACGAAATAATCTCGATACTCCATTATCTTACTCCGGCATTATTTATACATACACTAAGTAATATGTATGTACATGTGCATAATTAATAACGCCGAGTTTTATTACACAATATACGCCAACAATCTTACTGACGCAAGAAGATCGTGGACGATTCAAGACCTCGAAAATGATCGAATCCATTCATGCGTCTGTTTGAAGCGAATAAAGCGAATCGGCAACGAAAAAAAGAGACTAATTAGCATCGCGAATTAATTGCGTGAGATATAATCGTACGTTGAAATCTTGAATACAGATCTAGCGAATCCTCCTGATTATTATTAATCTCACCACTCGTATACGGACACATTGATAATATTTTTGACAGTGTTAATCGAATGTAATCGATCGGAGACACGCATTCAGGATTTACACTCCGGAAGAAATAACACGCGTTCGTTACGTTTACAAGTTGCTGATAACAGTGAGCAGCGCGAACTGATAACGATTATCATATACGTGAACCTTTGTAAACCACGTGGCTCATTCTGTATAGACACAGCGAGATGAGATAGCGGAGAGGAGACAAAAAGAGAAGAGAGAAATCAAAAGAGAAGAAAGAGGAAAAGCTTTCGCTTGCAAAAAATTTTCGTATAAAGTTAACGTATATAATTTCGTAGAAACTACCAAAAAATGTGACTTTAGTTTTCATAGTTTTACAGTTGTTGACTTTACTTTTTCATAGTTTTACAGTTGAGGTAAAATAAGTAATTCTAGCCATTAAATCAAAGAAAATATCCCAGAACAAACTGAAACTCTGTAAAAGTTTTCTTAAATATTGACAGTTCCAAAAAGCTGCTTTTTAAAGGAAAAGAAAGAGCGATTGCGTAGCAACGAACAGCGTTGCTATCAATCTATTTACCAAGATGAATAAAATTCTCATACACGTTTTATTCGTCGATTCCCAGGCACGGACAATCTGTTAGCATTACAACGGGAATGCCGACAATAAATAATGATGAAATAGATATTTTAGATATTCCAAAGAAGTGCATCTCTAAGAATTAAGACTTTCCTGTTCCAAGTACGAACAATACGTGCCAAGATATGTCTGTGCACGAAACAGAGACATTCTAGAAAGTAACATATGATGACGCAATGAAATAAACACGCATTTGCGCTTTGAAAAATCACCTTAAAAAGAGCATCTTTTATCGTAACCTACACTGTTAAATTCATATAACGCCAAATTATACTCAATTTGAGTTATTTTTTATCATTTCTATAGGTCGTCACTGTTCCTATTTAATATATCGTTAATTTAATTGAAACAATGCAGTAAAATAATTTAACTTAAGAAAATGTAATTCAAATATAATTTATTATTTACTAAAATTGCATATGTTAATATGAACATTGTTTACTTTATAACTAACTATAGAAAAAAATTAATGTACATTGATACATACAGAAATTAAAAGTGTAACAAAATGTTATTTAAACCCTCAAGAGGGTTAGGTTCCCATTGTTCCTTTGATGTCTAACAATGTATATGTGAAGAAAATTGCTGACTTTTTGGTTGATTGTCGAAATCGCTAAATAGCTTTCCTTTTGTTACCATTTCAAAGCGCGACGTAATCTTATAAATTGATAAATATACAAAAGCTCTATAAAAAGAAAGAAATCAACTCTACGTTTCTCTTATGTATTATTACACATTACGAGATACTGATTGTTTCATCGATCGAAATGCACAACTGTCCAGAGAAACGGAGTAATTCGTCGAAACTGACGCGAAATAATTTTATACGGTTCGTATTTTTAACTTTTCATTATTTCAGCTTTCGGTAACGTAAATTGACGTTATTAAACTCAGAGGATTTATTGATTATCTCTCATGCGTCATTGCAGAATTTATACAGCAAATACGGAGATACGTCAATTTTTTCAGTAATGAAAATTAAATTTAATGAACAATTCCGCACAATTTTTCTTCAGCGAATTTTCGGTTATATTAAGAATTAGGATTCGATAAGGTTACGCCACTGGGCGTAAAAAGATTGCATCTCACGAGACAATATTCTGTACGCAATCAAATTCATATGGAATTATTCAGCGCTGCGAGATTATGCTATCGGTACCTGCAGTACACGCTTCTTACGCGATACCATGTGTTCCAATATTGGCACTCCAATATTCGCAATCGCGTCACAGTTCCAGATCGTAGATTGCGATCGGCTCGCTTGGATTACACAACGACCGGCTTACCGTTTAATAATCGCAGCAGATAACGCAAGTTCAGTCATAAAGACAAATCTGTATCGGTACACGTAACAATTAACGAACGTTTACACGCGCAAAACGATCATCGTCTTCACCGATCTTTGCTATGAAATTGTATATCTCTCCCCTTCTTTCTCACGAATTTAAATCAGCTGTACCAAATTCACGATACCTCCTTTCTTTATATATTCATAGTTAAAGCATGTCTCTCATGTGTCATGGCAAAATATATTTCCTAATAAATCTATTGCGGTGAACGATAACTGAACGTAAAATCTAAAGAAAAATAGAAAATCAAATGTATAGGATAAGGTGTATACATAAAAATATCATTCTATTGCTAGGAAAAATGGTTACTCAATTAATTTCCTTCCTTTTAAGCAACGGCTATCTTTAAATAAGGAAAGAATATTTTCTTGATAATATATTTAACAAAGAATATTTTCTTAATAATAATTTTAAGATACACTTAATACAAAATTTAGAAATCCTTATTATGTACTCAAAACCAGAATTTATTTTCTTTGAAGAATATTATAAAATTAATAGAAGAAACGACGTTATATAATAAGTAAATTGAATTTATTTTAATTTAATAATCTTGATTAAACATTAGGATTCAGAATATATTTGGAATAAATTTGATGCTTGCGACGAACTTATTATAAATTTACAGATACATTAACTTTTGAAATACTTACTTGAAATAAGTACTTCAAAAATTAATATATCCGCAAATCTATAATAAGATCGTCTCAAGCATCAAATTTATTCAAGTGCGTATTATACGTAAATTACTATTTGCGTTAGAGTATGTATTTTTCCGTGTGTACCATGTTCGAAATTGTATCACCTTATCTTGTTCTAGTACGAGTTAATTAATACATTTCTTTAAAGAATTTTTTCGAGCAAACCAATTTTAGTTAAAATAAAAGAAATTATACTAACAAGAGCTACGAGCCAAAACAAAACAAATTTTAATGTGATACAGTTGACATTAAATAACAAAAATAAAAACAAGATAAAAATATGCCCACATAAAACTAACGTTTCGACCCCCTTTGGGTCATTTTCAAAGTTATAAACTAACGTATATATAAAAACGGTTGACAAAAATAGGCTAACAAAGATAACTAATTATAAAAGTACAAAGACAATTTTAGTTAGACTGGCTTGCTTCTTTTAGAGACTGACTGGCTTGCTTCTTTTAGAGACTATCATTCATTCAAAACTTTAATCTCGCTGTTAGTTTTGTTGATTCTCCATGCAATCTATCTAGACTTGCATGTTTTCACGTAATGACTGACAACTGAAATTGAGTACGTACTTGAGCAATAAGTAGTCGACCGGTCCAAGTATTAAAACAGTGGATTCTCTCCATTTATGCTTGTTTCCATCAATGTAGATTAACTTTAATCTCGGTTCAACTTACTCTTCATCTTTTTCTAATTTTTAGAACTAGAAAAAGATGAAGAGTAGGTTGAACCGAGATTAAAGTTAATCTACATTGGTGAAAATAAGCATTAGTGACACAAATTGACACGGAAAGAACAATTTTGATGAAATATCTAAAAATTTAGCTAGATGTGGATTTGAAAATAACTTTATTGGACCATCAAAATATTTATGTAGAAAACTCAAGCATAATGAGCAATGCCGTAAACAATTTTGATACTCTAACAATCAGCGTCCTACATATTTGATGGTCCAACAAAATTTATTTTCAGATCTGTATCTAGCTAAATTTTTAGATACTTTAGCAAAATCGTGAATCGTATCGTTCTACCCTTACGGAAAGACACTGAAAATTTTGAAAAAAACACTGAAAATTAAGTGTTAACACTCAATTTTGAGTATTAACACCTGAAAATTAGGTGTTAACACTCAAAGTTGAGTGTTAACACTTAATTTTCAGTGTCTTTTCGAAATTTTCAGTGTCTCTTTCCGTAAGGGTATCTTTGTTACTCACTGACGCCAAGAAAGATAGAATGACTCTTGTATCGATTTATGATACCAAATAGAAAGCATCTATATTCCATAATCAACCTGATCAGACAGATCAATGAACCCGAACTATGAATATTCGGACATCTCGCCATTCGCCACTCGTTGGAGAAGAAGAAGAGGAAGAAAGCGCGGAAGAGATGAGCCGTAGATATGCCTGCGCGCGCGCGTGGCGTCATAATCTTATCGTTGATCGTGAGTGATTCAACTTTGAACTTTCCGTCGGCTATCGGACGAAAATACACCCGCGGATTTGGCTATCGAGGTGGCACGATTCGATTCGGGTACGCGAATAACACCATCGCGACACGGTATTTTCGCGAACCCCGAAGGACCGTTTTTCCAATTTCCGTTCGGTCGAGATCACCGTCGAGGAAATGGCCAACAAAGACGATTAATAATCGGTTTCATCAGCATTGCTCGATTTCTATAGCTACGATTATATCTCTGACGGAGATAAGTCGAGAGAGAGAAAGAGAGAGAGCGAAAAAGATGGAAGAATCATGCGGTTGAACTGAGATTATTTACACTTGAATCACACTGAACGAAGCCATATAACAGTGTGGTTTTAATATCTTGTAGTAACATAAAGTGTAACAAAGAAACCTTTTTAATACATCATGGGTCGTCGAGGGAATTACTATCGGGAATAGCATACATAATTGTACATAGCACAGGGATGTTCTCATCTCATTGTCGATTATTTCACGCGGAGGAGGGTAACGATCAACGAGATCTTGAACGGGGGACATGTGTATAACTTAAGATCGAGGTGTTTCGTGGTGACAACAAAGTTTTGAAAACTTACTTTCGTTCGGATAACGTCAAGGATCACCGAACAAATCGACGACAATTCCAGACCGGTAAATCCGCTCATAGCTGGCAACGTGACGGAAGATAATCACCATTTCGTTGTTCAATCGCGTTCGGCACACCGGGAGTGTACTTTTCATTCAATTGGCGATGACGATTTCGCCGCAGCGTGATCAATCGCACCGTGCAAAGGCGTTATTGCACTCATATTAACACATATCCACCTACACATAAGAACAAGCAAGCAAGCAAGCGTGTGAAAAAAAGAAGAGAGAAAGAGAGCGTAATCATCGACACTGAGGAGACCCGTCGCACGCTGTCCCAGGCCGCAAAGATGCACTGCAGAGAAGCAGCGTAATCTCGTTATGAAAGTGGAAAAAAAAAGAGAAAGAGATGGAGAAAGAGAAGACGAAGGAATGGAGAAAGAGAGAAAGAGAGAAAAAACCATTGCATGTTACGGCAAGCGTAATATCGCATATCATTGGAGAATGCGTCGAGCGTCATACAAAACGCATTTTCGACAACAAACGAATTTTCGACAATAAACTTGAAGCGCGATACCAAGAATCCCATCCTGACGAAACTCACAAGATAGGTTGCGTTCAACAGAAAAAGCAGCTTTGCATACTGAAAAAAATGCTAAATTTTAATAGATATTTGTCTCAATAGTTTTAAGTAAGTATTTACTAAATGTGAACTTATATTTATTTGATATAAAAATCATTAATTTAATTTAACTATCTTTTTTTTTATCGAATAAATTATACTTATTGTAAGTAAATGTTTACTTAGTATTAATTTAAAAAATATATGTATTAATCCTTATCGTACCATCTACAATTTGGTGCCTCATCCATACCATCAAGGGTCACTTCAAATCTCTTCGTTTTTTCTCACCTCTTCAAAATAATTTTAAAAATCTCTAAAAATTCACCAACATACTTTCAACTTTCTAGAATAAATATCAACTCTTTATTTTGGAAAATAATAAAATGTAGTATAATTTATAATTACCGAAAGACTCAAAGAAACTTGCATGAACAGGAATCGCTCGGTCACTAGTTACCCATATTAGTGCGGTAAGGGTTAAGATTCAGTAATTTTTTTTTCAATGCAACTCGTAAGATTTTTTAAATATAACTGATTTATGCATTTCGAGTTTAAATTCAGTGAGACGCGAGAGTAAGATCAATTATTGGGTACTAAATAATTCTACAATAGCGGACCTGCTTTTTTTACTGAACGCAGTTATAGACAAATAAGTAAAGAGGGAGGGAAGAAAATAAAAAAAGAGAGAGCACTGTTAACTAATAGCAAATTCAATTGGGTGTACAATATTAAAGCCGTTGTATACAAATTTGACGTAAGGATATGTGTTTAACGTAATCATAGAAACGGGTTAAATCACGAAATTCTTAATACAACTTTATCGCGCTGTTTGATAAAAATGTATTTTATAAGTCAAAACGCTTGCATTAAACTTTTACACTTGGATTAGATCAGGGTACAACGGCTTTAATAATATATCTAGTGCGCACTGACTGCGTCCAATCGAGCTCGCTGTGAGATCACAATGCGGCTATCGTTTCGTCGGAACAAAACCACGATCGGCACTTGCACGCGTACGCACTTCCGAGGAGCACAGCACTGAAAATTTCAGCGTAAAGATAGCGCAAAGAGATCGTGGAAGAGGGTGACTGTTACCATCCGAAAAATACAGCGGGTCCGTTCCGCCGAGAGACACCGGAGATACTTGTTTCACGCACGGCGAGAGCGGCGAGAACGGCGAGAACGAACGGCTGACGGTCGAGACTGGTCGAGACGAGGCTGGGATGTGCGGAGGAATCGCAGCGCCGGAGCATCCGTGAAACTCGCGCGGTCCCGACGCGTCTAGCAGCTCCATCTTGACTCGCTTGAGTCGGCGGCGGTCGCACGGCGCTTTCGGAGTCGGAGTCAAGTCCTTTTCTCTCTCACTCTCTCTTTCTCACTCTCTCGCGCGCGCGCGCACACATATACACACATATGCGCAAGTAGCAACACGCGTTCTCCGAGTCGTCTCCTCGCTCACTCACTCTCGTTCGTTGGCGTATCCGTCCGTTCTCACTCTCTCTCTCTCTCTCTCTCTCTTGCGAGAGCGTGCCGGAGAAACACGCGCGCGCGCTCTCGAGCTGCTCTCACTAACACAATAAACCCATTGTGAGGGAGAATTCCTGGCGGCGCATTCCGTATGTATGTAAGAGTACGAGGAGAGCAAAGCAAGAAGTGAGTAAATGAGGGAATGAGACAAATGTGTGTGTGTGTAGAGAGAAAGAGAGAGAAAGAGAGTCACCGATTCGACTAGCTCGTGTTCGCGGATGTCGTTACGGGACGAAGGAAGAAACAGAAAAGGTGGAAGAGAAAGACGTGATCTCGAAGGGGAAAGGGGCAGGAGTGAGAATGAGAATGTATGCGTGAGGATGTGGGTGTCTGAGTGAGGTGGGAGGTAAGTAGCAAACGAAGGGGGCGAGGGAAAAAGAAAAGGAGCCGATATATACCGTAGGGACGTTTGGTGGGGAAGGAATTAATGCATGCCAAAGGAGGGGCAGGGAGAAAGAGACGGGAGGACGGGAGGGGAACGAAAATGGAGGAAGAGGAACGAAAAGGGTGGGAGGGAGGGAGGAAAGAGAGTACGAGAGAGGCAGAGGCGAGTATATGGTCGTCGTATAAATAGACGAGAGAGGCGTCGTATAGTACACGGACTCCTAGGGCAGTTAGTGTGGATGCTCGTCGTAACTCGTAACGTGCGACCGACTACTCCACGCGCGCGTTCACTCGCTTTCAGTGTGGACGGACACACCACACCGGGAGTTACTGAACACGCGCACGCACGCACAAACCGAGGGCGCGAGAGAAGGCGGCGCATACATGCATACACACGTACTTGTATATCAGCGATACGATACCATTCGTGAGTTTACTCGTGCACTCACGTATAATGACCACACACACACACACACACACACGCGCGCGCACACATACGGCTTTACACTCACACGTTCCTCGGCGCTTGCTTGTAGTTATTAGACACTCTATCCCCGGTGCTTCGCCATCCGTGTTTTCACTCGTACACTCGCGATACGCGACGAATGAATGAAATGGAGACGTCGCCCGGAAGATGGTGAAGAGCGGGTTTTTTTTTTTTACCTACCTACCCTCGACGTAGCCTCCCGTCCGAGTCCCGAGTTCCGAGTTTCCAACGCGACGGCCTCGGGAGAGTGCCTCTCGAAGCGCATCCGCGTGCACCAGCAGCGCGCGTCACGTCACGTCACCAAGTACGGTCGCGGTAGTCTTTACCGACCGGGAGAGCAGAGCGGCCGAGACAACGGC
>NW_017298918.1:550394-612621 GCF_001594075.2 Trachymyrmex cornetzi
CGCGGCGGCACCGAATTATTGACATCGCCGTCGCTGCGTACGCGTTTTCATTTCAACATCTATCGCGACCATTCCCTTCGTAGGTGCAGCAGCCTCTATCACTGTCGATGAATCTTCCTCACTCGCGCGTCTGTACCGGTTACTCTCCGATTCGATTGCTCAACTGAACCGCCTGCGACGAGCCGGAGTCGTATAACCGAGGCGGCCGACCACGCGCGCGCATGCACATACACACAGCGCGAGAGAGAGAGAGAGAGAGAGAGAGAGAGAGAGAGAAAGGGAGGGAGGGAGAGAGAGAAAGGGAGAGAGGTTGATATACGTCGCGTACGGCACCACTACTCCCGACGTCCCGCTGGGTGCCTCCCTCCCTCTCCTCCCCCACCTCTTCCTGCACCTCCTCCTTCACCTTCACCTTTTCCGACCGCTGCCTCCTCCTATGATTCCACTTCTACTCTACGCTCGTGTATCTCGGCGGACGTGTACGCATACGCTTCACCGAGTCACTCGGACGAGCCGAAACGAAACGACGCGCTCGCTCGTTCATTTCTATTCAGACATTCAGACAGTCCCTGGACTCACACTTTATTTACACGTGCATGTACACGCAGCTGAGAGAAACACACGCTTGCTCCCACTGACAGTTGCTATATCTTGACAGCGTGCGTGAGTTTATGCGTGTGTACGCATACCCACACGCGTCGCCGGCCTCCACACACGTATGCTCCCCAAGTCCCCCACTATAGTCCCCAGCAGACCGAGCTCACATGGACAAATGCACTTGTACGCTAGGCGTACGCTGGTACGCAGCGCGAGTCCGAGTCTTTTACACTCCGCGAGCGGTGACTCGTCGTCGACACGCGCGACCGTAGTCAGTAGGGTGTATGCGTGTACGCGTCCGAGAGCTTCTAACCCGGAGCAACACACACCTACGCGACACACACACATACACATGTACATGGCCAACCACCAGCAGCGGTCCGCCGCCACGAACTTGTAAGCCTCCCAGGAGCGTAGTCCGCCCATACTATACTGTTAGATATCAAATCGAAGGAGCAATGGTAATCTAATATCTTCAGTTAAATAATATTTTGTTAAATTTACTTCCGTATGTGTCAAAATGTAAATCAATCTATTTCTATAATTGGTTTCAAAGTAAACACAACGTTCGTTAACGTATACATTTAGTATATTGGAAAAAAAAAAGTTAAATCTTAATACATATTTCTTTGAATAGCACTAAGTAAACATTTACTGACATTAAATAAATATTTACTCAATAAAAAATAATAGTTGAATTAATGATTTTTGTATCGAAAAATATGTTTATATTTAGTAAATATTTACTTGGAATTATTAAAAAAGTACTTATTATTTAGCATTTGTTTTCATTTAAGAAATTAATGTTACTACTGAAAAGAATCAGATTTACTCGTAGATTCATTATTGTCAGTTTTAAAATAAGTATATATTTATTAATTTTTTTCAAAGTATTGTCTCTAAAATTTATTTCTTTAAAATTCTGAATGTCCAAAATTAAATACTGATTAATTTCCACGATTTCTTGAAAGAAGTTTAATTATTTTGATTTAATGCTAACTAAAAACATAAAATAGTTCAACTTCCTTTAAAAATTGACAGTTGAAATATTAAGTTTTAGATTAATTTTCTCAAATCTTCATGAAAATCACTATTATACAAAAGCTTTCAATTAATATAGGCATAGCGGTGTGCGCAACGATATTCGTTCTTGGAAACGGAAATGATATTTCCGCAACAAAAATATATTGAGACGTGAATATTTTGAAGAATTGAACAAAATATAGTTTTAATAAAATACGTTTCACTACAAAAAATGGTAACAAAGTCTTATTTAACTAATTCAATTCTAAGAAAATTTGACCTAAAAAAATTTTGATTCGAAATAATTATTAAGATATTTAACACTACGCTTCCAAAAAATGCGCAAAAATACAGCGTCCAATTAAAAATATTTAATACATCTAAAAAACATATACAAATATAGGTATTAAAATAAAGATTAACAGCAACATTAAATAATATTAATTAAGAAAGCGTTACGTAATGAAATAAAGCAAAAATAAAAAGTTATTTGTCTAATTCGCACATACATCAATTTAATCAGTTGTTACATAGAAACGAGATTTTCAAGAAAACGTGACATAAATTTACTGTTGTTTGACTTACTCATCGTTACATCAATAATTACATTATAATAGATTACGGCGAATAGAAAACGGACAAGTTCTTGCAGACTGCGTTACGTTATGTATGTATTTTTAGCGAGACGATTATGAATCTCATATCTTTTCACTCCGTCTTGGCTTGTCTCTTTTTCTGTTCTTGTTTCTTTCTCCTTCTCTTCACGCTGATTACACACAGCTGATAGCCTCGCATCAGCAACTGCTAGTTGGATCGCGACAGACTATGAATCACATCGGTAGACCAGGTCATATAATACTTTTTCGGAATCTCGAGTTGCTTCCGAGTAGTCAAAAGAATAAGAAATCGAATCCAATTTCGCTTCTACTTATTACCGTTGTCATATACACAACAGGGATCAGCACCTTTGACATTCCGCCTCAATTCTTTGTAATACTGAATCTTATTGTCCTCGCTTCGGTATTTTAACCTATTACGTTTTTATTCCTTGGTCGTATATTTCACTTAAACTTTTTGCACTCTCTTTTCTTCCGTACTTATCTATCTTTTATCATTCTGTAGAAAATTTGATTTTTAAAATAGCATAAATATTTTCCTGATCTTACGCGCGAGATTTTTGTACGAAAGAAAAACACAACTTTATGTTCTATTATTCCATGAATATTTCAAAAGGATTCTTTTCTTGACAAATCATACTATTGAGAAAATTATTAATAATCATTTCGCATAATAATCATGAGTTTTGTACAATACTTATTTCTTTGTTTATTCCTTCAGCCCATAATATAAGTTTTGATTTTCAATTATTTTAGGAAGCGAAAAACGTAGCTACGTCATTTCATTATTTATACAAGAGCGTATCTGTCTCATTCTCTCTAAAATCTGTGTTTTTTGTTGTTTGTCAAGCGTTGCAGAATCGCGACATTAAGATCGACATTAAGACTCATAGACAAAGTAGACACATCTGGCGTAATAGTGGCCTCTAGTACGCTGTGCGTAAATGCTCGAGACGACTCGTGCGCATCACGCACACTTGCATGTCTACACACGCTTGCTATCTGCATAGCCAAGCAGGGGCGGTCATTACACGCAGAACAGATACGAGCGCCGTAACAGATGCAACGAATGTACTAAGAGGAAATTTAATTTCACAACAAAAAATGTATACCGAGAAAAGTGATATGTAACGATGCGTGCGTAACTTCTTATTGTTGTTTCATGTCATTTTTCTCGGTATATATTTTTTATTATGTGAAATTAAATTTTCTCAGATATAATATATACATATTGTTTAAAATAAAAATTTACAAATAACCTTTTTATTTAATTTTTCGAAAACTATCTTGTAGTATCTTGAGTCGCGAATTTTGACATCCTGTATAATATACGTATGTACATATATGTATATATGCATATATATAGTATATAAGTAACATGTACAGGGTGTCCCGTAATTCATCCGACAACGCAACATACTATATTATACGAGAAAATCGTATACTGAGAAAAAAATGCTCTTGGTTCAATTAAAGTCTATTATGGGCTGTCACTGACATAAGTGATTAATTCATGTATATTTTTATTGACATAAAGGCCTTATTATTAAAATAATAATTTATGCCTTTATATCAATAAAAATATACATGAACTAATCACTTATGTTAGTGACAGCCCGTAATATAGACTTTAATTGAATCAACAGCATTTTTTTCTCAGTGTACTATAGCAAGACACCAAGATACTATAGTAAAATAGTTTTCGAAAAGTTAAGTAAAAAGATTATTTGCAAATTTTTATTTTAAACATTAGTTTTTAAGGATTGCGAGTTTAAATATAGCCAAATTATAGAATATATTTAGACCGCCACCTGTCCATAAGTCACGCGTGCGATAGCATTAGATTGAACACGCACTTTAGCACGTTCACTAAACTCGCAAGTGACCGTCTAAACTTAGTCTATAATTAGCTATATTTAAACATCTTATTATCTCACAAACTGCTGCTTACAATAAAATTTTACAAATAATTTTTTTATTTAATTTTTTAAGAATTTTCGAGAACTTTTTGCTATATTGTATAGTATTTCAAGTTGCGAATTTTGAAATACCCTATCTATATAAATAGGGTATTAAAGAATGGAGCAAGATAAAAACACATAATTAAAATGAGGTACATAAATATTTCGGAGGAATTAAAATTGTAATAATTATGTTAGTCTAAAGGTGCGTACAGACCTAGACGTGAGCATTTTTGCGCGCACGAATGTTCGCGCGTAGAAACTTTTTTTCGATGTCCATATTGTTCGTGCGCGTAAAACTCCAGTCGTTCGCCACAATTCGCCGGAATAAGTATAGCGAAATGTCGTCAAGAGACATCGCTGTAGGAGCTACATTGTAATACATACTATTTTGCGCAAAAAATAAATACCTTTTCCTGTTTCAATACTTTTTCTACTCTTTGCTTTTTCTCTACAAAAGGATCCTAGTAAACTGCCAATTTTTTGTTTTGCTGCTAATACTATCTATTTTCATATTTTTCGTAATTACTTCCCAAGCATCGACCTTTTTATTACGATGGAAAAAGTGGAATGGGTGTTTAGGATCCCATAACACCGGTAACTTTTCATACTCGTCTATTAATTGTTCTTTCATTAGACTGTTCGGTTTTCGTTCCTCGAACACGTCCAAACTGAGCGCCGCTTCGCACGAAAATCGTTTGATGTACAAACCGACAAGCGATGGATCGCATTCATGCGTGCTCACAGTGTGCGTCGAAACAAAATCGACACCTCGAAACGCGAGCATTCGTGCGCACAAAAATGCCCACGTCTGTACGCACCTTAACATTTAATTCATTTTACAACAAAGAATATGTATATAGAAAAAAAGCAAAGCGTAATAATAAAGAACTTTTTATTTCAAAATTTTATTATTTAGAAATATATTATTAGGAAATACATATTAGTTGCTTTCCATTTACATCTCTCGATTCTCAGATCATTCTCATTTGTGACGTCATAACTCAGTTGAATGCACGTTTTATTTGCATTCTGACAAGTGAGATTCAACTGAGTTTTTATCTATAATCTGCACAAAATCGAGATCGTGTGCTTTAATGAGTCTCGTAAATTCACTTCAAAGTAAGGTTATGAATCTATGCTGACATGTGACAACTTTTTACCAAAATAAGCAGGTAGCGACGTCATTAATCTGAGTATAAAAAAATACTCAGCTCAATTCAGACTCAGTTTCACTCGTGTGTAAATGGAAAGCAACTATTATATGTAAGATATGTGATATTAAAATCAAATATATGTATGATTAAATAATTTTAAAAATCAAAATTAGAGAGAGAAATAAAATTAAATTTATGATAAAAAAAAATTAATTTCTTTAATTTCCTTTTTTTCACAATATTTCATTCGTGATTCATTAGAGATGTAATAAAGCTTCTAAATAATTCATTTATAAACTGGGAAAGAATATGTTTGACTGCTCCAATGCTTCTCACAGAGAACAATTGTCTTTTTCTTTTTGCCTGACCAAATGATATTGGTTAAGGACACGTGCGGCCCTGCGGCTGTACATATGCATGTGTAGACGGAATAAGAAACGGAAAAAGAGAGATGGCGAAGAGAAAGATATGTGTGGAATACATATACGTGTGTATATATATATATATATATAACCAGCTAGCATCGTGTATACCAACGCACAACAATGTGTGTATATTGTCAAACGGATTCTCAGAATTTTCGACGTCGGTCCAAGAATTATCGCGCACCGATACTCGCCGATGGTATCGAAACGCAAACAAATACTGAAGTAGTAGATAAACATAGGACTGCGATTGTGCTATTGCGCCAGACTCGCTCGAGAAGTGCATCTCCTCTTCCGCGAGATTATTACGGGACCGATTTATCAACTCTGTAACGCATCCCAGTTTATATGGGCACAAGGTGAGTCTCATGAGAATCCACTTAGGACTGAAAATCGATCGATGAGATCGAAGCAATGACAAAAAGATTACGCCAGATAAAAATCCGAAAAAAGAAGCGTTGAAAAATATGACAGGAATATCCCTTAAAAACGAAAGGATTATCAGGGATAAAATAAAGTGCCGTGCTACTCGCTACGGCACTGGTCGGTGAGATGCTGTTGAATGGGCCGCGGCCTATTGGCTGGTCTCGGGTCACGTGCACACCGCTAGACATTCATTCTCCCCTCGCAACTGGTCCGCGTATAATTTGCACACGCATGCCTCGGCTGCGCGCGAACGATATGACGAGCCCGTTCTACACAGTTACCGAATACCGAGTAGGTGTACACACGAGCACCTGAACACGTTAAAGCGAATTCAGATCAAATCCGCATGAACGAATGCGAACGAACAAGCCCCAACGAACGCGAATGGCACTGCGAGCACAAAGCTAGTCAAAAGAATCCCGCACACTTTTTATCAAGAAACCCAGCTTCTGTCAAAAAAATTGCAAATATGAATTTTATATATATGTAGTTGCTTTTATGATGCGGCTGAAAAGTCTCAATGGTCTCAAAAAACTCAACTTTTACGGCTACGGAGCCCTAAATTGTGTATTTTACAAAAATCGTGTTTTTTTCTACATAAGATCGTTAATCTTCTTTTGTATTTTTTTTAATCTTTCCTGCAACCTTCCAGCCTTCTTTCGAATCTCCTTAACAAAAGAAAATCTATGAGCCTAGTCTAAAAATAGATTAATAAATTTTTAATGCTTCTTATTATTATATCCAGGTCATTAATTAACAAAAGGTAAACGTAATTAATTAAAAGTTAATCGTACAAGCAAAATTTTTCTGAGGTCATACCCATTGAGACTTTTCATCAGCATTATAAAACAACCACATGTCAAAAATTTAGTCAATTTGACAGAAACCAATTTCTTCATAATAAGAAATGTGTGTCCTTTACATCACAAATACATTTCATATTCCTCGCCAATGCATCAAGAGTTTGAAAATTGTTTATATTTGTTCGCGATCATCCTTACCACTTTTACTACGACAAGCTGGATAAAGGGCGAATGCAAGAAACCGCAAATCGCTTTTACGACATTACGAGAACGCGCAAGGAAATCGTCTGTAAATAGCACGTGGCCTTTTAACCCTTATCCTTACAAGGGACAGAAGTTTATACGAGATTATTACTGCTTATATACAATATAACACTATATAAGAAAAGTATATAAAATTATGAGCAATATATACTGTTAAGTATCAAAGGATGACATGGCAGGCAACCCAATCCCTTGAGTTAAATAACATTTTATTATTTTTAACTTTCTGTGTGTGTGTGTGTGTGCGTGTGTCAAAATGTAAATCAATTTCTGTAGTTATTTTTTTAAGGTAATCAATATTAACGTACGCATTTAGTAAACTGAATTTGATTCAAATTTAATAATTTTTTTTTAGTTAAATTGTTTAACTTCATTATTTTAGTTAAATTAACTATATATATATATAACCTCTGATTGGTTCATGACATCTTAAGACTGTACTTAAGACGGTCTTAAATATAAGATCCGACTGATACCAGCCTACGAATGTTAAATAGTGTAAATACAAAATCACACTTTTTTTCAAAAATACACACGTTTTCTATCATACATAGGGTAATTGTCCTTATTAATGTGCCTTTTAGCCTTGTTTATTACTGAATTAATTATTAAATATTGTAGCTTTAATTTTATCTGCTTGCAATCAATATCGGTTTTTCAACTATTTCTTTTTCTTATAATATTTCTTTAATCTAAAAAATGTTAATACTTTATAATATTTTTGACAAAAATAAAAAACATGTTTTTGTCCCTATTAGTAAGTCTTCCAGCGGCGATAGCCCTATTAATGCGCCAATTTGTGCGCCTATTCACATTTGACTCATTTTAACATATAGTTACTAAAACAGGTAATAAATTTAAGTTAATTGTTTATGTTATAATATTACATAAATCATTATTTCAATTATATTTATTTCAATGTACACTTATAACTTATAACATAACGTTCTTAGCTCCAATACAGGGCACATTAATAGTGACAAGCTTAAAATCTTGCGGTACGTATTACTAGATTCACATAAATTCCTCACACACACACACATATTTTTTGAAAAATATTTAAAATACTCTAATACTCAAAAAATAAAATATTATCTTCGGTATCGTATGCATTAATAATTTAACTTAATAAGAAAAAATATTTTTTCTTATTTATTCGTGCTAGTTTTCTTTATGACTTATCGAAATATATACAAAAGCACACAAATAGGGACAGGCAAAGTAATTGGGACAGTTACCCTATCTGCATTTATTTAGTAACGTATCGGAGTTGTAAATATCTCACTGTGTTCACGAGAATCTCATAGACTTTATCGTTACCAATGTAGGCATAAGTTTATTATTTGCATTCTCTCTCTCTCTCTCTTGTCCGGCATCCTAAATTTAAATTTTACTACAATAATGTAAGTAATATAAATGTTACAAAAACATCCATACTAATTTCGTCCATGTTTAATGAAAAATAACTGAAATTAGTATGTAAGTAACAAAGTTAGGATAAGATTGGTCGCGTTCAGTAGACTCAACTGTTGTGAAGCGGATCTACGCTTGCTGCTATTGGATGATCTAGAAGAATACACCAATAGCAGCGAGTGCTCACGGATCTGCTCCACAACAGTTGAGTCTGCTGAACGCGACCATTATAAATATAGTTAAGATAAGATTATAAATATTTTTTCGCTTGTGCCAATTTTCTTCGCTTACTCCGATATCTCTTCGTTCTCTCCGATTTAATGTTCTCTCCGACGAACCTGAATTAAAGACTTGCACGAGTGCAGCGAGTGAGGCACCCAAAACAACGGGAGCGTACGTGGACTCCACGTGTTGTTTACTCCAGTTTACTCGTCAATGAGTACTCCTCATTATGAATTATAAGCCGGGAAACGCGAGAAGATGAGCCAATTTGGCGATTCAAGAGGAATCGGCCGTGACTTATTGGCAAATCAGTACTCTTATCCTACGAGACGGATGTAATTTTTTCTGCTGTACCGCGTGGTGCGATCATCCTGCGTCGTACGTTGACTCATACCTGCTCGGACTGCAAATTCCGAACGTATAACTCATAACGCTATGCCGTGCAACGGCTACATCAGGAGTGAGCGCAGCCGCAGTAATATAGAACACAACAAAAATCGCTCGCGAAACCACAATGATAATCGCTTCAAATCTCTTGTTCTTTTGCGGCGTTTACTTTGCGCTCAAAAGTATGAGGGCTGTTTTCGGAGTTCCGACTTAAACAAACTACCCACTTCTACTTTGGAGCACACCAGTATGCCCGCCGAATGCGTTAAAAAATGTCGTTCTCAATATTACATGTAAGTAAACAATGTATCCGATCTGAGAGGTACATATATTCTTTAAAACTTTTAGAGTGAATCTCACTCTGAAGAGTGAAGTTTCACCCTCAAAGATTAAAAATTGAGCCACTCTTTTTTAAGATTAATTCAATTTTTACTCTTTAGAGTAAGATTCTACTAAAAAAAATTTAGAGAATAAATATTGTTTTCGATCTAAGGTACAATATTGAATGGATTTTAAGATTGTAATCTTTTGTTCAATAGGTTCGCAGGGCTAATGAATGGACAACAGTGCTATTGCGTTAACAAATTTGGCCAGCCATCAGACAGCTGTACTGTCAACTGCGCCTCTGATTCTTCTAACTATTGCGGCAGCTACAAAGCTATGAGCATTTATGCTACTGGTTATCAAGGTATGATTTGTAGCAATACAAATCTTTTGTTTTATTCCATACATCACAAATGACTCCAGCAACATTGCATCAACATTGCAATGTTCCAATAACATTGCAGTAACATTATAAATGTTGCAGTAATGTTATTGAAAGCTTCTATGCTGTATAGGATATAATTTTTTTATTAAGCAGCGTATTGCGTGCCTAATATACTGAATTATCCCTAACGTGAATTCGATACAGTGAAAACGTTACTATACTAGAATACGTTACAATTTACATGAATAAGGATTATGCGTGTGTCTTTTGTAGGTCCAAGTCCACCGAGGAGAGTATCGGTAACAGAGGAGACAAAAGATACTCTCAAAATAACATGGCAGCCACCAGATATACCCAACGGAAAAATAATATCTTATACCATCCGCGCCGTCGTTGAAGAAACATACTCGAGCAACAATTTATCACCTATCGAAAGTCAGATTCAAGGAGGTTCATCGAACATGACGATTCTGAGAGGTCTTCAGCCTGGCACTAAGTATCACATATCTATCACCGCCAGCAATATACTGGGGTCCAGTGAACCGGCGAATACTACGGGATGGACTCTGATAGGTCCACCCGACAAACCAGCCATGCCCAAAATATTGGAACACGGAAAGGACATGACCGTCATGCTTACCGAAGGTCACAGCGAGTATGGACCGATAGCGCATATCAGGTTTTTGTTGTGCAAGCTGACGCTATACCTCCCCCGATCGATGAAGAGTATTTGAGCTACGATTCCGCATCGAAACAAGGGTTAAGTTGCTACGTTGCTGCGCAATTCGAACTGTTGGACTTTCATAGATACAAAAAGTTCGTCGTGGACGATGGAAGAATGATCGGTGGTTATCATAATCTCCCATTGCAAGATTAGTTCGTTTCCGCGCAAGTCGGCTTGATGATAATCTCGCGGAAAGCAGCGTATGTACAACGTTCCTATTCCGATTTGGCCAATATCGTGCTCAGTCATAAAATGAATGAAATGAACACAACTGCTCTTGCGCTTTGCATAGTGATCACGTTGCTGAGTATACTATTTGCCATTTCGATATTGGTATATTTTGTATTGCGACGGCGACACGAGAGATTCCACATGCAGAAGTTGCCAGAGCAGCAGGAGCTCATGTTGCAGGGTCCGGTATATAAGGTGGACGATATGGGCTACATTTCGGAGGATATTCCTAAAAGGGTAAATCATTATCAAAAGTTGAAGAAGAAAGTTTTTTATACCGCAAAATGCCTTGTCCATTGATGATCATGTAATAAACAGAGGACCATTTGGCAGCGTGCACATTGGAACCGTTTTGAAGGATGACAAATCCTATCCAACAACAATTCACACCATAGTCGACGGCGCACTGAAGGGATCTGATAAGAGGCATATGCTGAGAGAATTAGACGTGTGCATCCGAGCGGATTCCATGAAATATCTTGCGGATCTCGTAGAGATCTTCGACATGTTATACGTCGTGTTGGAGCTACCACTTCAGATCTTGAAGGACCGTTTGTTAGGCGTGCAATCGGGGGATGTGTTCCCTATAGATCAAATATTGTCTATCTCATTCTCGATAGCGATTGCCTTGCAATATCTGGCGAGCCATAAGATCATCCATAATCGCCTCTACGCGCGAAGCGTGGAACTGTCGAGCGATTGGACCCCGAAACTTATGGATCATGGTATCGCCAAATATGCCTTGCAAGACTTAAAGTACGCAAGATGGACGGCCATCGAGTACTTCGACATTCAGACGGAGCATCAGTCGGGCGTGATATGGGCGGTTGGCGTGCTTCTCTGGAAGATGTTTAGCATGGGTGATACACCGTACTCAAATTTGGCACTCGATAGCGAAGTGGAGGACGCGATTATGCGAGGTATCCGGTTACCACAATTATTGAATGTCACAGACCCGATTTACGAAGTCATGTCACCCTGTTGGAGAGACGATCCCGAAGAACGGCCCACGTTCGATGAACTTACACGATTGGCAAGTAACGAAAAATCAGTTCTCTAATAATAACAATAATAATATTACACGTCTCTATAACGTTATTAATTCTTTAAATGATATTTACACACAATCTTTCTTTTATATAGGATTCCCTGAGCATTTGTCCTATTACTGTAATCACAGAGTCCTACTTACCGGAATTGGAATTGAATTAACATTCTCATTTACTATCTTTAGACATAGGATAACTGTCCCTATTAATGTGCTTTTTAGCCAACTTGTTTATTACTGAATTAATTATTAAATATTGTAGCTTTAATTTTATTTGCTTGCAATCAATACCGGTTTTTCAACTATTTATTTTTTTTATTATAATATTTCTTCAATATAAAAAATGTTAATATTTTATGTTTTCGACAAAAATAAAAAACATGTTTTTGTCCCTATTAATGAGTCCTCCAAGCGGCGATGGTCCTATTAATGTGCCCCCAATTTGTGTGCCTATTCACATTTGACTCATTTTAACATATAATTACTAAAACAGGTAATAAATTTAAGCTAATTGTTTAGGTTAATATTACATAAATCATTATTTCAATTATATTTATTTCAATGTACACTCATAACACAACGTTCTCAGCTCCAATACAGCGCACATTAATAAGGACAAGCTCAAAATCTTGCGGTACGTATTACTAGATTCACATAAATTCCTCACATCTTCTGAAAAATATTTAAAATACTTTAATAATCAAAAAATAAAATATTATCTTCGGTATCAAAAATGCATTAATAATTTAACTTAACAAGAAAAAATATTTTTTCTTATTTATTCGTGCTAGTTTTCTTTACGACTTATTGAAATACAAAAGCACACACTAATAGGGACAGGCACAGTAATTGGGACAGTTACCCTAGTGTTTACTTGTGATATAATTTTATATTGTATTATATTATGATATACTATACGTGATATAATTTTATAGAGTAAACAAATGTCTATTTTTACGCGACTACGTTTATGGCTAGAATCCTACATTAATTTAGAAATTTGAAAATTCGAGTTTTTTGAAAACGACGCATACGTCGGAAATCGATTACCATTCCGAGTTATTCGCGCGATCATCGTACCTCCCGCGGGATCTATCAATATGAATTTGAGACGATTTGCGGAGTCATGATCAGCTTACCGAAGATTACGAAGCGGACGCGCGAACGGCCAATAGCAAATTATATTACGTTGCGCGCGCCTCGCTTATTCCGTATATTACGTGCGTAGGACGATTACGAGTGTCCGTGACGTGTCGGTTCTCTTTTCCCCTTCGGCCCTCTCTTCCCTTTTTTTTTTCTTTCATTGCTCGTTGCACACCGCGGGCGCGCATGTATCGATCTCTATTTAAGTCGCACGGATAACCAGTCGTGGCCGCAGGTCGCAAAAGGATCCCAGAGTCACCGTCGCATATCGACGCGGCGAATCGTTAAGAAACTCGAAGCGCGTAACAGTCGAACGCTTGTTCGTCGTTGTCGTTGCAACAGCAACGGATGAATGAAAAGTTGCAAAACAAATAGCAAGAGACAAAGCAAATGAGAAAAAGAGGGGGAGAGAGAGAGAGAGAGAGAGAGAGAAAGAGAGAAAGAGAGAGGAAGCAGAATCGAACGACGCGTGGCAATGTAGTGTACAATCGCCGACGGTAGTATTGATTTTTTTTTTCGAGAGACAAAGATAAACATTTAAAAAAGAGCGGCGAGAAAAGTAAAAAAAAAATTAAAATTATAGAATAGAATAAATAAATTCAACATTTTTATTCAGTGTAATATTAATGTTTACAAGTTAATATTTGTAAAGACAACTGTGTGTTGCATTTCGGAGCAAATACTGGTTTATTCTTCTCTTTCCCTTTGCCTCCTCGAAATTGTCAATCTTTTGCTATGATATCTAATAAAGCCATGTCTCATGTTATTAAGTCGATTGTATTAATAATTTATGATTTACTATGCTAATAAATGTCTTGCAAAACTCCCATTATTATCGAGAAATTGATCGCAAAAAATATTACTTCGACTCAATAGAATCTTTAGAGCAAAAGTCACTACAAACATGTAACGCAATCATAATGAATAATTTCATAATTTCAGGAATTATGAAAAAATAACATAGTCTGGAATAAATATGATTTCATACTTATAGTATGTCTCTCTCTCGCTTATAAGATCGAATAAAATGAATTCACAATAAATCCAGTTTTAAATTAGAATAAAATTATAATTAAATGAACCTTGAACAAATATAAGCTTATTTTATTTAAAAATTGTAAGCTTTTCAAGTTTAAAATCTTATCTGAATCGAACTCAACAAATCGCATTTGTTCAAATAATTTTCAAGTCTATTAAGATTCATTCTTTCTAAAAGCAGAAGAAAAGAAAAAGAATAAGATGTTGCAAACGCAAATGTGCCGTTAACGGCAACAGACATTCCGGCTGCCACTTTAAACCAACGTACTCACGTGTTGCGATGACAAACGCGGAAAAAACGAGATCAAAGAAAACAGAGAGAAAGAGGTAACTGACAACAGCCGGTGTTTACGGTTGCTGTCTTTTCGAGTGATATTTATGGCAGACCTCACGCGGATTCCGTTAACTTATCTTAACAGTCGTTCCGCGCGAGAGTGTGATTACGTTCACATTTATCTTGATATCGCAAGAAAGATGATATCAGGGTCTTTAATGCTATTTTTTTTTCATTGTCTTACGTTTCGAGCTTTTCCAGAAACGATACGACTTCTCATTTGTTTTCCGCAAAACGTAACTGAAATAATCTACATTTGATCTGTCGCGTTACTTATACACTTTTAACGCTCGGCATCTTTGTTTCCCCCCCCCCTCTCTCTCTCTCTCTCTTAACTTTACTCAAATTTAGTTTATTATTTACTAATAATAAGTGTATACGTTAATATGTGGACGTTTACTTTAAAATTACAGAAAAATGAATTGATTTACAATGGTTGCGTTCAGCGGACTTAACAATTGAGTGAGCGCTCGCTGTTACTTGTGTATTCTTTCAGATCATCCAATCAGCATTTTAGATCTAGAAGAATACATCAATAGCAACGAAAATTTTACAGCAGTTGCAAAGCTGCTTTTTCTGCTGAACGCAGCCAATAGCTGCGTTCAGCGGACTTAACAATTGAGTGAGCGCTCGCTGTTACTTGTGTATTCTTTCAGATCATCCAATCAGCATTTTAGATCTAGAAGAATACATCAATAGCAACGAGCGCTAACTCAACTGTTGAGTCCGCTGAACGTAATCATTTTGACACACATGGAAGTTAACTTTAAACAGTTTGATAATTATTAAAAATGACAAACTGTTATTTAATTCAGGGAAAGGAACTGGGTTGCAAGTTGATATCTATATAACAGTGTAATTAACAAAAGCATCTCGATTGCAGTTTCATATCGTCATCTGCGTGCGTTCGGTGAAAGAGAGAGACAGGGAGTGTTGAGATAGAAGTACCACTCGAGAAGGTACGTGGTACTGGCCTCTATTCTTGAAAAGAAACGTATTAAGGAAATACTGCAGTATATGTTACGTATACTATAGCATTTCCCTAATTTTTCGCATGCAATACTATTCAAGAATAGGGCCCCTGGTCGACGAGCGGAGCTCCTATTCTCGAAAAGTATCGCATACGAAAAACTAAGGAAATATATAGTAATATAGTATGCGTTATATATACTCTCTAAATTTTTTGGAGTGAAATTTTCACTCTAATCCTGGAGTCACTGACCAGTTCACTCTACGTGGAGGAAGTATTCACTTTAATAAAGTAAATTCTTTCACACTAAGACAAAAAGTGAAATGTTTCACTCTTATTTTTAAAGTGAAATTGTTAATGCTCTAAACTTCACTCCAACTTAAAGTGCAGAAATCTCGCCAAATCACGCCTAACGCCTTCTCGTTCTTGTTCTCGAACAAGTGCCGTTTACAATTGCCAATTATTAAATATGTTTAGTTGTTCTGAGTGTATGAACAACGTCAAGTGTTTGACTCAGGAATGAATCTATCAGAGGAAAGCTTGTTTATACATTTGTACCTACATAAAATAGAAATCAAAAGGATACGAACAGAGGTTAACGTATTTCGTATAGGTATTTAGGATAATGAAGGAAATTAATTTCTACTGAAAACGTTAACAAAATGTAATAAATCAAAATTCTTTAATCTTTAATATGTTTGTACTTCTGTACAGACAAAGTACTTAGAGATTTTAAGACTTATGCCCAATTTCTTCACTTCCAGATAAGTTGTGGATAACCTTATCCAGGAGATATCTCCATTACATTATTCTGGGAGATATCTCTTGGATAAAGTTATCTAGAGGTGAAGCTGGTGAAGAAATTACGCATTAGTCAAAAAATACCTGCGACTTAATGATTAAGTTACAAAACATCCTCTCTCCGAGAAAAATCACTCTTTTTAGAATTGAAGAATAAATCCAAATGAAGAGTGAACAATTTCACTCTTTTGAAAAATGAAATTTCGCTCCACACTTCGATTGGCGGTATTTTCGTGAATATTTAAAGTGACTTTTCACTCCAAAAAAGTGAGATTTCACTCCAAGAAATTTAGAGAGTATACTATAACATTTCTCTAGTTTGTCGTATGCGATACTTTTGAAGAATAAGACCCCGGGACAATTGGTGGACGACAGTCGATCGTCTTCTTGCGATATGTCGTCTTCGCACCCTCCCGTAATCAGTCGCACGGAAGCTCAGACTGCTCGGCAGCGGCACCCTACCACCTCATCTTGCACGCTATTATTATAACCGACGCAAAATCAATCGAAAGTCACCGTACACACTTGCGTCATCCACGTATCTCCCCCGTTTTCGCATGTTACTCTTGATTACTCTGCTGGTACTCGCACCAGTTAACACGTTCGCGTCATAATTCCCGTGCATTTTCCAAGCATGCTATATGGCTTCGAGGCATTTCCAACTCCTAGATGCCAAAGTTGAGTACATCATGAGAATACACTTTGTACGAGTAGTAAAGTTATACTTTCTTCTATATATCAGAAATCTAATTGTATATCTAATTAAATCGAAAAACTGATTTTTTTCTTCGATAAATGTATTTCAAACTCTTAAGTATTAGTACTTTAATTAAACGATAGGGGACACCATTTTTGTCGCGTAAAAACTTATGGACTCGTATACTTAATCATGGATTCATACCATAATAAAAAGACTTTTTCGAGAGAATAACCAACACAACATGTCATTTGTTTAATCACCTATTGAGGTGGGAGAAAAGATACATAGGGCGACACACCTCAATTGAAACGAGTGATCGAAGCGTACTATGACGTTAGATGTACATACAACACCGAGGAAAAACTATTTTCACACACTTCTCGCTTACTTCTGGCAATAGAGATAAAAATTACAGAAAAAATCTAAAAACTTTGAAAACAAAAACAATAAAAACCAGTTTCTTTCCAGTCCTTACAGTTTTTTTACTCGAATTTTTTATGATCAAGAAAATCTTTGTATCTTTAACACCATATTATTGTTCTAGAATTCAGATTTTGTACTTATTCAAAAGATTTTTTGTGTAAAAATTACTGTAAACGATCAAAGTGTAGTACAATAACTAAGTGGTGACTATGGATATATTAGATCCAGTTTCGAAAAAGCGTAATCAACTTATTAAGCACCGCAATAATTCAAAAACGTTTCCGCCTCGATATTTTAAAGTTATAAAGACAAAATTTATTAAATAATATCAAAATAATATAAATATTAAACGTTTTAACGATAAATATAAAAAAAGTAATTCGAGACTTTTTTTCAAGATTTTGATAAAAAAAATAACTTTTTACTATAAAAAAATCAGTTTTGTTACTCGATTTCTATTCCGAAATAAAACTGTTTTTTTCCTCATCTCTATACATATAACACAAACAAAATGAATGAGCGAGCTTTGAAATAAAAAAGCTCATATATTTATCTTTAATAAATAATGCACGAAATATTCCTACTTCGAAAATAAGAAAATATTTATACTATGTGAAGAACCTATGTACAAACGTCTGATTCTACGTCTGAATAATAGAATATACAATTAGCAAATTTTCGCGCGCGCGAATACCTATATATAATAATAAAGATTGACAAATAATATACATTCTATTTTGTTTCGCATGCAATCTTTGCTGAACGCTGACGAACAACAAATTCTGTATATAAACTGAATGAAATAAACCATTTAAATGCTTTTATCAATTATGTTCTTCATTTCTAAATTATCGTTTATCAGAAACCATTTAAACTTTTTCATCAATCGATGCTTTCATTAATCTGTATTCGAAATTATATCGTTAATTTCAGAAAAAATCGGGATTTAAAAAACGACTGTATTATACATTTTATAATCACAGAATATTTTTCTTAATTATATCACGTAAAAATGAACATGGAGCAAAAGTGTAGCAAGTATAGTTTCGTAGAAAAAATGATTTTGCTGAAATATTTAAAAATTAGGTAGACACAGATTTGAAGATAATTTTGTTGGATCAAAATAATTATTAGGGCATTCAAACTGGTTGCTAGAATGTCAAAACTTTTTGTAGTATTATTTATTATGATTGAGGTTCCTACATAATTATTTTGATAGTTCAAGAAAAATTATTTTCAGATCTAACTGTATCCAGTTAAATTTTTAAATATCTTAGCAAAATCATTCTTTCTCTATAATTTAAGTCTCTTTGGCAATAATATTTGCTTTAAATATACCTTTATATTTCGATCAAATATCATTATAAATGATAAATAATCACCTCGGTTATTTAATAATTATAATTCAGTACTTAGATATTTATTTTAATTAGATAAAACGGATCAAAAAGTCCAGGAATGTGATATCATACTCATAATTATATACTGTCACTGTCATAATTATATACTGTTTTTTTTATCTTTTTACACGATCACAAAATTGATTAAGGACGTATCGTCGGTTTATAATTGCGGAATAAAAAAAAGTCATCGTCGTTTTATCGATCTCAAAAAATTATATACACGAACTATTCTAGATAAAAGTGCACTGGAACGAAAGCACAGGACAAGATTAAACGACACAGCAAACGGTATTTTTAAGTATGACATTTCATTCGAAATAATAGATCAAGCGTGGTAAAGCTTATGTTTCCCGATAATATAGAGTTAACTATTCAAATATTTTTAGACAAACGATGTAGCGATATGCTTTGTATAATTATGTTTTTTTGTTCAAAGTTATGTTGAAATTTGTTTAAATCGCCACGTCGTTTGGCTTAAAATGTTTGAGTAGTTAATTTTACATTATCGTGAAATATAAGTTTCACCACGCTTGATTTATTATTTCGAATGAAATGTCATACTTAAAAATACCGTTTATTGTGTCGTTTAATCTCGTTTTATGCTTTCGTTCCAGTGCACTATTTGCTGACGTATAGACGTTCTCAATTATTGACATATCATTTAAACGTACACCAGTACAGCTGACGTTCAATCGTAGTTTTTCACGAATAATAATAAAAAATGAGTCATAAGAAGATAGGTATAGCAGTTAACGAGTTATGACTACTTTTTGTGGAATTTCCACTTCCCTCATTGCGCGAATCATCCATTGATAAGAATATTGTTATGCAAATTTAATCTATAGTAATGTATTTACACTGAAAATACCGACAGGTCTTCCAATACACGAACATTAAAAGTTTGGCACAAATCCGCGTTTGGCATCGCATTCCAAGATTTTTTGCCAATATCTAACTTTGTAATACGAGAATCTTCTGGTTAAACAACGTCACGAATACAATTCCGTTATCGCAAATAATTTTTGTTAGTTAGTTTATAACGTAAAATCGTCTGTGTAATAAAAAAAGATACTTTAGTAAAAAATGTAAAGGCGATTACTGCAGTTTCGTATTTCAATCTCGACAATTTTATCTCATCGATTGGTCCCCTTTATGGAAAAAAAAAATATATATGTATGTATGTATATTACGATTACAAATAAAATTAAAAAAAAAAAATTATTTCACTTTATTTCGTCGGTTCATCTCATAACTCATAAAAGTATTATAATTATAGAATACAGATAATCGAAATTGAACAAAAAACCATGCAAATTATTTTATTACACAAAAGTTTACCGTCCACACATAAAATATAAAGTTCGAATTTATCGATATCAAGACTTTGTTTTCAACAAATTAAATTTTCATCCTAAAGATGATACGAATCCAGATGAAGCAAAGAACGAGAGAATGAACTAACTTAATTCAATGAGTATCAACGACGTTGCAAATACAATCGAGTATTCATATCAACAAATTCATATCAACGAATATATACGGTATCTTGTCTATAACTTCTCGGTCAAAGGAAAAACATTCGTTGTATACATTAAACTAATTAAACCGTAATCACATTAACGATTGCGTGATTGTAATTAGCAATTGGCGATTATTTTTCAACTAATCATAAAGTTAGAACTAAGCACCGATTGTTTTGCTCTAATTAGTTGAAAAGCAATCGTCAATCACCAATCGTAATCGCATAATCACACTAGCATGATTACGGCTTTAAACGTTCGCTAATGTTCGTTCGTGATCGTTCGTCCTTGCTAGCGTGTGGTCGGATCCGCCTTGACACGCAGACAATATTCACGTACCTCGCGGACATACGCTCGTATCTGAAAATATTTCATTCAATGTGCCTTATGTATGGCATGTGCCAAGCATTGACCGTGGACGACGTCTAGCGCGCGTCTATAAGCCTAGTCTGTCGTCTATTAAAAGAGTTCTCGCAAGTGCTCGGCTGCAATCTTGCGATTATACGCGTACCTGCCGTGCACTTGCGACGCACCATGTACATACGAGTGTGTGCGTGTGCTCTGTGTGTGTGCGTGCGCGTGTGCGGTGTATGCACGCGTGTGCGGTGTGTGTGCGGTGTGTGTGCGTGTGCGGTGCGTGCGCGTGTGCGGTGTATGCACGCGTGTGCGGTGTGTGTGCGT
Source organism: Trachymyrmex cornetzi (assembly GCF_001594075.2). Taxonomy (NCBI): domain Eukaryota; kingdom Metazoa; phylum Arthropoda; class Insecta; order Hymenoptera; family Formicidae; genus Trachymyrmex; species Trachymyrmex cornetzi. The sequence goes on from NW_017298918.1 coordinate 571,415, forward strand.
GTGCGTGCGCGGTGTGTGCGTGTGTGTGTGTGTGTGTGTGTGTGTGTGTGTGTGTGTGTGTGTGTGGTACGCGCTTGCGCTTGCGCACGTATGTATGTGTGTGCGCAAGCCACGACGGTTGCGTGTTGCGGGCGTCTCGACGCGCTTCCTCGTGGCCTTTGTGAAGCGTCGCCGCCCGCCCGGTTAGCAACAGATTTCACCAGGATCGGACGAGCCATCGAATAAGAAGGACCCTGGTACCCCGTGACCTAGACAAGAGAGAGCTCTCTTGCCCGTTTTGTTCTGAGCGAAGATGTGGGCAACATGAATCGATCCGCGAATACGAAACGAAGAAGGCGAGCGGGAGCGCGTCGCTTCACAATTCCTATTTAATTCTCTTTTCGATGAAACGGCACTTTGCAGGTCGATCATTAAGGAATACAAACGTGAGAAACATATCGGCTTTTATGAGTAACATTACATTCTGCTTTATTTTCATATTAAAGATGTAAATGACTGGCGATTTGTCAAAGAGACAATTTTACACGTAAATAAAAAGAGTTGTGTGTAAATATTTTTTAGATCTGTAATTATTGAATATTAATAATTTGTTAATATCATAATGTAAACTTGACAAAGTGATTTTTGAACGGGTAAATAATAAAATTATAGAAAATTTAATTATTTATAATAAAACATACTATCTCAATTTATTTAGGTTATTATTATCTTATTTTAATATCAAATAAAAAATTTTATTACTATTATGAGAATAACATCTTATAGTTATTTTCATTATTCAAAATCTTTTAAGCTCTTTCTCTTTCTCTTCCGAGATCTGTTCCCAGCAAATATATATAACACAAACTTGACGAAGTGAATTTTGAGAATATAAAAAGAATAAAATTGTAAAAAAAAAATTTAATTATTTACATTAAGGAATATTACCCCTGTTTATTTAATTTACTATCTATTTTAATATCAAATAGAAGGTTTTGTTACTTATTATTAGAATAATATTTTATATTTCCATTATTCAAAATCTTTCAATTTCTTAGCAAAAAAAAATATATATAATCAATATTTTACATTCATGAAAGAATGATGTAATATCTGAATATATACACACATATATATACAATATCTAATAAAATTTAATAAACCTAATATCCAATAAAGTAAAATAAACAAATATACTTAAGTCCATGTATAAATTAAAAAAAATAAATTATATATTAAATAAAATCTCTCTTTCTCAGCGAAATGTTTCCGATTTAAAGATGCTCTTAAATTTTAATCAATTATTCGTTTTATGTCATTTGCACGCTAGGTATTTAGATATATAAAACATTTGCTCGTTTATCTTCACATAAAATGACATTGATTGTTTTAGCTCGGGACTAGAGGTATAATACTTTTTCGAGAAACCGAGAGACGTCGTCTCAAATGCTCGGGACAAGTGACGAGCAGTGTCTCGCGCAGATTTGGTTCGATCTCATAGAGATCCTGCGGAAGAAGATACACCTCGCTTCTCGATGCGTCAATGTCGTCAGTATCATCGCATGTGGAGGGGATTGCGATCACCTAGTTCGTCGCTCGTGCGTGCTGCATCGGTGACCCATGCACAGCGAAAGTTCTTTTGTTCGCTGATGAATCAAGATTTCATGCGCTTACGCGATTCGCATTTACGAAACGCTCCACAAAAGGGCAATAAGTGTAATATATAGCGTGTATAATAGTCATTTGATGCTCGTGCGTAAAACAGAACCATCATTCATTCCTGCATGACGAATTCTCTCACTTTTAATACCATTTACCAAAATATTTTTCGTCAGAACAAGATTTTATTATAATTGTTACTAAATATTAAATGCTTAAAAACAATGGCAAAATTAAATATTTAGTACATTTTAAACAAGATATATAATATATGTACATACAAAATAAATTATATAGGTATGTGTAAACATTAAATACACCGTCTATAAACTTTAATATTCAAATTAAATAGAAATATTTTTGTTAATATAAAATATTGTTCTATTTGAAAGTTTATCCGATACGCTTTCAACGACTGTAGGTCTTTGTTTGTATATAGTACGAATACTTGGTGGTACTTATAGAACTGATGACGTTTAATGTAAAAAGTACGGGCTTGACTGTCGTGCCCAGCGCACACTCCGTATACGTCAGTCTCTCCTTCTCTCTCTGATTCATCCGCGATGCCGGGGCCGGGCTCTCATAAACGCGTTCGATCCCGTGGAGCTCACGTGCCGTAAATTATTCGGTGAGAATAGGAGAGGAGCTGTGTCGTGACGCATGCGCCAACACGCTCGGTGCAGAAATTAAACCTGCTACGAGGATCGTCCGCGATCCAAATAACTTGTCACGGAGAAACAGGTTTCTACGGGCGTCGCACACGTGCGCGCGCGTGCGCACGAATAGACGATGGTGTATATTGTACAGATAGATATAGGTATTCTCAAATAGACACGACGCGACGCCGCGGATCTCGATTCTTACTATCGTACTACGAATTTTCTTGCCAAGAAGGATAATTAATAATCGATCTCTCAGATCTCTCTAATCTAATAAATTCTATTATAATGAAATATTAAAATACGATTAAATCATTAGCGTGACGACGTAATTTTATTATATGATCCAAACGAAAATAAAACGTATCAAGTATTAAAAATGTCAGAAATTTTAATTCTTCGCTATAGTATCATAATTAATCTCTTAATTTATACATAATTAAAATAAAATTAATTTGTTAACCTTAAAATATGAATTATTCACGAGACTAAATTGAGATATTCAAATCGGTTTGCCTGCGGTTTATAGTTGCAGAATCAAAATGTAGTAGTCTTTTTCCTGCGGTCCACAAGCGAAAGTCTCAAAGTAATCTAATCCACGGCGCAATTTACGCGCAATTAGCGAACGTTAAGTTAAGCGGCGATATGAGGCGACCCGCGAAACGTCGTCACAGAAACGGATAACGATCCGCGAGTATTTACGACGCCGGTTGATTAAAACGACTCCGACGGTCATCTACCTTCTGCGCTGATGTCTATTTTCACGTAGATTCCGTATAACTCGCGCGGTCGATGCATTTATATTTCGAATTTACAATTCACACACGCACGCACGCACGCACGCACGCACGCACGCACGCACGCATGCCACGCCACGTCATGTCACGTCACGCATGCGGTTTCGCGTCAGCCGCGCATAACACGGAACCTAATTGTATTTTCACCTACGCCTTCAACCGGCGAGCGATCGTTCGTTTCTAATGCTTTTCCCTTTTTCCTTTTCCTACCTTTTCCCTTTCCTCTCTCCCCTTGCCGACGGTATGATGAAATCGAGCAGCCAATACGCTTCGTATAAAAGAAAGAAAAAGGAATTGCTCGCTCGGTCGTACTGATTATGAACGTGAATACGTGCTAAATCTGTCCTGACAACTCCTTTTATTTTACTAAACAAAGATTATGTCAAAATAATTTATTTATTGATAATAAAACGAAATCGTTTCAAATGTACAATCAAGATGCGCTTTTACATCTTCACTTGAACTATTGGAATTTTCATTTAAAGTTTCTTAGATTTTTTTTTTTTAGAAATCTTTAATAATCTTAATAAACCAGACAAGTTTTCAAGCGTCAGAAATTTCAAATATATTCAAGATTATATATATACAGCGTGTCTCAAAATTCACGAGTAACTTTTTTACATTATAGCAAAAATGTTTTGGAAAAATAAAGTAAAAAAGTTACTTGTAAATTTTTATTGTAAACAATTATAGTTTCTGAAATATAAGTTTAAATACAGCCAATTAGACTACGTCTGGTTACCTGTGAATATTACTGAGCACGCTGAAATGTGCACTCAACGGCGCTGACTAATACTCATATGTGACCGTTATATAGTCTGTAATTAACCATTTTTAAGTCCTTATTATCTCAACTGCTATTATCTTAACTGCTTAAAGTAAAAATTTACAAATAACTTTTTACTTAATTTTTCGAGAACTTTCTTGTGTAGTATTTTGAGTCGTAAATTTTTGAACACCCTGTATATAAAATTGTTTTACATCTCATATATATACATATATTTACAGTATTATTGCTTACACTGTGCACGTAATCGCTAGAAATTATAAGATAAATAAAAATTATATAAATAATAACACTTATTTATCAAGATCGTTGTGATGACGTGATATACTTAATTTTTTTGGTCTATCAATCTTTGGTCTATCAAATTAAAAAAATTGTTTTCTAATGCAGATAGATAAACTGCGTTCGATCAATGGCTTGTTTAACAAAAAATGGATAATTAAATATCTATATCGTTAAATTCACAACATCAAATTTTACTCAATTTGAGTTAATTTTAATCATTTCTATAAATCGCCATTGCATCTACTCAGTGACCGATATTCGGTCATATAATCGATTCTTAATATTTGAGATAGTTTTAACCTTTTAAGTATAATCTTAAGATGTCACGAACCAATCAGAAGACCGTATTAGCATCTTAAGACGTGTTTTAAAACGCTAATTGAAATAAACGCATGAATACCGACCTATTTATATATATATATATATCGTTAATTTAACTTAAACAATAAAGTTAAACAATTTAACTAAAGAAAAAAATATCAAATTTGACTCAATTTTGTTTATTATTTGTTAAATGAACATATAATGTAAACGTAAATTATTCACTTTGAAACTGCAGAAAAGGACTGATTTACAATGTATGTAAACCACATAATACATTACAATAAATGAATGTTACATTTTTATTCAGGATCATCGCACGTCGCGTTATCAGTGGCAACGGGTACAATGATACAATCGCCGACGACGCAACGAGACACGATCCGCAAGAGTGAACTTTTCCCATTGTGTTACGCGAAAGCGACTCTCGCACGCAATAATTCTTGATACGAAGGAGGGGAATCCCCTCGGCCGAGGCTTACGCCGCTTACGCCGCGACGCAACGCGTGCAACGCGATCGACGTAACGACTAACGCGCGTTTCCCTTTCCCTCTCGACCTTATCCGCGATTCAACGACGAGCGGAGCACATGTTCGTTGTCTCTCGCGGATCGTTGATTCTCCCGGCTGATCGATCGGCCGAACGACCGACTGATGAACAGACGACAAGACGCGTTTCACGGCGATGACAACCAACGCGACCCGATTGTCGTGACTTGGCCGTGGGGATCATCTCTCTCGTCTCCTGATCTCTCTCCTAAACAAAGAACTCTGGCTGACAACACGCAACGACCCTGACTCCGTTCCTTATTACGATCTACGGTGCGTGCGAATGTAGGAAGACGAACGTATCTTACTTGGTTGCACGTGAATATGTATGTTTAATTTTAGATGTTGGCTCATAATTAACTCATAATAAAATCATTGTTATTCCTAGAACCTATCTATTTTGTTTAATTATTAAAATCATTGTTATTATCATTATTATTATTATTAACCCTCACTTATCGCACGTGTTTTGTCATCAACATTCCCGTGTGTGAAAGTATATTTATTTCGACAAGTAAAATTGCACGATTCTTTTTCAAACGCTGCACGATTTTTAGACACTCTGATGGGTACGTCATAGTCTTGTACTGTAGGAGTTAAGAAATTCGTTTCGCATTCAACAATCAACATTTGAATCCTTCCTCTGAAAACCCAACGATTTATAATTCAAAAAATGAAAATAAAAATAAACACAAAGAACACAAAGATACACGTTGAACTAATTGGCATTAAAAGGATCTCAAAGTCGTCTATTTTATCGAATCAATAGGACCTACACACATACAATTTACGTGTCAATATGTCACTTATACACACTACTTATACATCAATGTCGCGCACATATATAAATTTTCTAACTAATTTTTCATATTAAGTATCTAAGCCTAATTCCAAAAACTCAAAATTGATCATATAATTCATAGTCCGAACCAAGATTAAAAAATCAAACACCAGAAACCAATTGTAATTTTCGTTTTTGGTATAAAGTCGACCGGACTACATTTGTACTACATTATTGTTTATAATTTTAATTGTGCATTTTAAATCTGTGTAGGATGTGTAAAGGTAGTTTATAGAAAAATATTTGAAAAATAATCGGACTCTCTCCCTTTCTCGTTTCTTTCCACCCTCCTTCTATATACAAGGAAATTTCCTACCCTGGGCGACGAAGCAACGGAGACGCCAGGTCGCGAAATATTATAGTACACGAGACGGCTCGCGCCGCGCATTCACGCGATAATAATGCCTCCGGGGGCCTCTTATCGATGCACCACGTTAAAGAGCCAGCAGCGTGCAACCGGCCGAAGTAGCGTATCGATTCGCAAAAGCGTCGCCGTGCCGCTCGTGATTCCCGAGGGATGTACAACTCGCGCGCGCGAAACAAGTCGGTGTATCCGCGCGAGAAGAAAATCCATTCCGCGCGATTTTCTCCGCAAGATCCTCGATCGCTTTCGGCGACCAACAGTGCATTCCACCCGGTTTCGCAACGCTCGCGAGCATCACTTCATCTTTATTGTTTATCAAATGTTAAATAAGAATAATGCACTATTAAATTCGTTAAGTCAAATTATACCTAATCTGAGCCATTTTCAATAATTTTTATAGATCGTTTACCCGTACTCAATATATCGTTAATTTAACTAAAACGATAGAGTTGAACAATTTAACTTAAGGAAATTGATTCAAATTTATAGTTTATTTAGTTTATTATTTACTAAATGCAGACGTTAATATGGATCGATTACTTAAAAAAAATAACTATAAAAATAGATTAATTTATATTTTGACATACATGGAAAACATTAAAAATAACAAAATGTTATTTAACTCAAGAGATTGGGTTGTTACCTAATAGTGTGCACGCGAGCGTTGCGAATGCCAAATAGAACGTAGATTGTAATTTGTAATATGAAATGGGCGAGAATTTATTTAAATCAAATATATATATATATATATATACATATGTATATACACAATGGAAGTAAGTATTGAACCGAGCATAGACGTAATAAAAATAGATAAAAATAGTGTTTTTCTATTAAGTTGTCACTCTTCTCTATTCACTGTTAAATATCAGTAAGCAGTAATGGTAATCCAATCTTTGGAATTTTAACATTTTGTTAATTTCTAATTTCTATTATATACACTGAGAAAAAAATCTAATTGAAAATGGACGAGTTACAACATTCTTATTATTTCTATCAGAAGTGCGATTATCTTAACTAGAATTCTAGTAAATTTAACCAAACAATTTTAATTCGCCCATTTTATCAATCAGAATTCCAATTAATCCAACCAAACATTTTTCTCAGTGTGTCAAAATGTGAATCAATTCATTTCTATTGGTTGTTTTAAAGTAAACAAATTTAATATTACATTTTCTTGAGTTAAATTGTTCAACTCCATTATTTTAGTTAAATTAACGACATATTGAGTAAAAGCAATGGCGATCTATAGAAATAATTAAACATACACTGAGAGAAATGTTTTGTATGAATAACCATAATTTAGTTGTTATATATAAATTACAAAGTTTTCTTATTTTTTTAATTTAAAAAATGTGTTGTTTTAATCAATCTTTGGTCTAAATTACAAATATGAATTACAAAAACAAAGAAAGTTTATCTAATTCACACAAAACATTTCAAAACAAATCAATATCTCTCACAATCAGTGTAACTCAAATTTGATATAATTTGACATTCTTTTAACAGTGTTTAAGTGTGAGGTAGTTCGAAATATATCGCTCTCTCTCTCTCTCTCTCTCTTATTTAAGCATCGAATTGAAGAGAGATACTAACAGAGTTAAAAAGAGTTACTGATATGTTCAGTTTTTTTCTAAAGGAGCACAAGTGCTAAAATCAGAAAATGTGCAGTCTATTTTTCTATAAAAATGAGCTCTATAAAAAAAAGCAAGGATCAATTCATTCCGAGACATAAAAATTAATTGACTTTTCGGAAAGTTATCACATGATTTTTCAAGTGTCGACTTGAAATCGTTCGCTTGACAATCTCGTTTGATTGACTTTTACGACACTAACGTTCAACATCAGTGGAACAACCTTTAGTCGTTTTGTAAGCGTTCTTTATCCGTCATGATCCTCTAACAAGTCCTGCGACTTCAAGGTAACATAACGTATTTGTTTGTCATTATTAACTTGGAATACACGTTGCTACATGTATGTATATCGTTAGGTGCCATAGTGACCTATTTTTGAAAACGCGCCAGTTAAACAAGTGCGAGACAAACACACGAGAGGCGGGTAAACGTATCCAAAATCTAATAATCGTTTCTCCTTTTTAAAAACACGCACCCCAATTCTACGAGAGGGGGGGGGGGGCAGGGGTATCATTTAATTAAATGCCAAACGATTAGCCGCGCAGGATCGTCTCGTCGCAAATATTAAATACCCTCTTTCGACCCAGATAAACAGACCTAGTTCTCCGGAGAGGGAAGGACATTTTTGAGGCGAGGAAAGAACAAAAAGAGAATCATCGTTCGAATCTCATTCTTCGACATTCATAAAAACAGTTCATAGAAGGTTAAAGTCGCGTCTCTTTCGCGCAATGATAAGAAGGGTAACGACTCCCTCATTACGAGCATAAACATTTCCATCGCGATTCGCAATGGTCGAGTCCTGTAACAAGAAGCTTGGAGGAGGAAGGAAGAGAGGGAGGAGGGAGGAGAGAAAGAGAAGGGAAGAGGAGAAGGAAGTAGATGCATTTCGTACCTGGTAACGTGGCGAGAAGAGGGGCGGAAAGGATCGTAAAATGTTTGGATACATATTTTTTTTTACCTGTAGGCTCCGCGACGACGCGGTGATCGCCGGTCCGAACAAAGGCGAGGAAACCGGCGCTTTGACTCGTTGCTGTTGCTGTCGCCGCCGCCACCGTCGTCGTCGTCGTCGTCGTCGTCGCCGTAGTCGTCGTCGTCGCCGTAGTCGCCAAGGAAGGAGGAAGAAGCGGAGGAAAAGAAGGAGGAAGAAGAGGTGAGCAAGGAGGTGACGGAGAAGGAGGAGGAGGAAACGGAGGAAACGACGGGCAAGGAGGTGGAGGAGGAGGTTGCGAAGGAGTAGCAGCAGACGATAGGAGCTGATACACTCGTCTCCGTTCCGGACAGCACGACGGCGCTGCTGTCGTTGCGTAGCACTCTCCTCGCTTGGAAACCACTATCGTAGCACCACCGCACCTTCCTCCATGTTGTCTGCACGCGAATTCGATCAAGGGCGCCACTAGGCATTGACGCGCACACACCAGGAAAAGATCCACGATTGTGCCTCGAACCGCGGTGGAGTGGAGACACAACGCGCGCGCGGAGAATCGGGGATGACGGCAGGCACGTCGTTGACGGCAAGCGAGTGAAAGGGAGGGGGAAGAGGCAGGTAGCGAACCTGCGAACGTAGCGAACGATGGGTCGGAGAATGAAGAAGAGGCGGGATAAAGGGAGGGAGAAAAGAGAGGGAGCAGGAGCGGCAGGGAGAAGGAGAGAGAGAGAGAGAAAGATTGTAAATGATGCACGCACTCGCGATCGCACGACGACACCACAGGCACACAGGTTCCGACGATTATTATTTCGTACTGGTAAAAAAAAAAGAAAGGGAAACTGGAGACAAGCCTCGCGTTTACGTCGTTTCACCGCGGACTACGCGCAACTACGCGCGCGGAAAGCTCGCTCTCACCGCCACGAACGAGGGAGAAGAGGAAAGAGAGAGAGAGGGGAAAAAGGAGTCTGTGACGTGCCGACGCTCGCGCTCGCGGCTAGGCGCCATTTACAGCCATTTACAGATACCCGACCCGACCAGACCCGACGTAGCAGTCGTAGCACCACTAGCACCACCGGCGCGCGGATTCACTCCCCCACTGCATTCGTATTTCGTACGGAGCAGTACGGAGTCTTGCTTCTCGCTCGCCCTTTCCTCCTCTCCTTCCTGCTCCTTCCTGCTCCTTCCTACCGCTTCCTACGCTCGGCCACTCTCCTCCATCTCCCCCCGTTCACGCTTCAACGCTCCTTCTTCGTCCCTCCCTCGTTGTCCTCGTGTCGTCGCGTCTCTCTTCCTCGCGCGTGCGCGCGCGTTCCTTTCCTCCGCTCGCCCTCCTCTCCCAAGTCGATCATTCCATGCTCTCTTTCTCTTTTCCACGCGTTCTTCCACTAATATACGTTGGTTTCTACTGTACATTGAAGTGCACGACCGTCTTTTTCTCTCTCTTTCCCTCTCTCTCTCGCGCCCGCGCGTACGCGTAACGTTCTTTCTTCGTTGCACCGACGGTTCCGTCCGACCTATCCCAATTACACAAACGTCCTTGAGGTGACTAACACTGCTGGCGAGAACAGTGACGTATGTAGACTACGACGCTCCGCGGACGTCGTTTTCGTTACAGCATATGTAAATTTACGCAGCGAAAGAGAGGACAGGTGGACGCCACAATATTCACAACTTATTATTTATTACGTATTTTTACCCTTCATGTGGTATCATTGTTTTCACTTTTATCATACCTACATATGTACGGTGATATTTTCTTGGAGAAAATAAAGGACAAACCTGACAAATTGAGGACTTTATTCTTAAATATTTTCAAATTAGTTGGTGACTGTCAGAAAATTTCTAAAATTTTTTTTGTAGTAAAGCACAAATCATAACAACAAAATGACGTTTGCAAGTTGAATTATTAAAACTCACTTTCCAATCAATCATGACGTGTATATTGATGTATTGTGACTTTGTTGTTCTATTGCCCTTGCAAAAAAATGCAAAAAATTTCCGTAAAAGTTGGATCACTAGTATTTTAGACATTATTGAGATGTTAATTAAGAAGGAAAAAATTAAACTGAGAAAATAAGCAAATAAATCTAAAGGACAGTTACTTGATAAAGAGCTGTACTTTATAGATTTTCTACAATAAGCCATTGCCCAGTTGAATATGAGAAGAATAATCGACTATGATTGGTCAATTTCTTACAGCTTGACTCAAAGCTTAGATAACAGTTTATTATAGAAAGCCCATTATAATAAAGGACTGATGATCACCGTAATCATACCAAGTGTTCTCTTGCTACGCTTGGCACCTGCACATGTGTAAATATCTTCCGTTACTTTTGTATAACGATGAGAGAAGAAAATCTCATAAACGACTTTTATGAAAATCGATGTTGTGTCTTAAGTATTTTCTTAAGATGCTAATACAGCTAATACTTAAGATCTCTTGATTAAGACTGTACTTAAGACAATTTTAAATGTAAGAATTGACTTTGAATACCGGCCATAGTCAATTCTTATTTTAAGATCTTAAGCAATATTTTGAGATACTGTTAACCCTTACCGTACTAATATGGGTAACTAGTGACCGAGCGATTCCTGTTCGTGCAAGTTTCTTGGAGTCTTTCGGTAATTATAAATTATATTACATTTTATTATTTTCGAAAATAAAGAGTCAATATTTATTCTAGAAAGTTGAAAGTATGTTAGTAAATTTTTAGAGATTTTTTAAAATTATTTTTAAGAGGCAAAAAAACGAAGACATTTGAAGTGACCCTTGATGGTATGGATAAGGCACCAAATTGTAGATGGTACGATAAAGGTTAATACAGCTTTGTTATTTGCTTAGGAATATCGGCTTAAAATATGTCGGCACATAACAGTAGCATTATTTTAATATCGAAACTGAACGAGAGAACCGCTGTACCGCAAAAAAAGGATTCTCTCGAGACCAAGCATCCGTAGTCACGTTCCTGAACACACGAATGCATTGTGGCCATTGTGGGAGAGACGAAGGGTGAGTGAACAGTGAACAGGAGAGGAAGGCGGGCGAGCCGCGAGAGTCATCGTCGAAGAAGGGGAAACACACGCGGACTTCTCGTTGCCGAGGCGAACCACGCGACGATGGAGTCCCAAGTCGCGTCGTGTGGCGTTGTGCGAAGTCGGGAGAAGGGATGAAGACGGCAGGACGACAGAAAGGAACTGTAGTATAGCTTTCTTGAAATCGTCGGAGAAAACGCGCAGCGGGGCGCGACGGCGACGGCGACGGTGACGGCGACGGCGGGAGCGATGGTAGGGAGCGAGGTGGGAACGGCCGTCGGCCGACACTCGGCTGACTCGGCATGCTCGCCAGCCGAGTGAGCCGAGAGGGAAGGGGTTAAAGTCTGATTTCCGAGCGCTCATTTAATGCATACGTACGCACGCGCGCGCGCGCGCGCGCGTATGCGAGAATTGCTGGGAGAGGTTATTCACTGTTCCGCGGAAACAAATGCGTGCGCGCGCGTATGCATGCGTTTACGAACGTGCGGCCGCGCGCTTTCGAGCAAGATCCGCTTGCGCGTCGAGCGCGAAGGGAACAGAGTCGTGACGTAAGAACGGGCAAGGATCGCATTCGCGCGGCCAAAGTGAGGGCAAAAGACGTGGAATGCGTGTGTGTATGCGCGCGCGCGCGCGTTCCTTGGCGCACCAGTCGTCGCGTAATCGGCGTAATTTCGACGGTTCAGACTATTGGTTGCCAGATTCAGAAAAAGATAAATAGCTAAATGAATAGAGAGAGAGAGAGAGAGAGAGGGAGAGAAATAAAAGATCGAGGAAGCTGCAGACGTACCGAGAATTCGCAGACCAATGAATTTAATGATTTATCGTATAACAGGCGTTCAACTATTAATCAGATTGTTTAAAATAATAATATTGAATGTTAATGGTTCAACAGTCCGTCTATTTCTCTTCTCAATCTATTGCATCTCTCTCTCTCTCTCTCTCTCTCTCAGGCTGAAGATTATTCTTCTTACATTAACTTGGATTTGCAAAAAAGAGAGACTGTATTTTTAAAAACTCGGAGTTTGAATTTAATTTGAAATAGAGATAATAATGGAAAAATTTAAAAAAGGAATTCGTGTACAACTTTGAAAGCTCGATTGTATGGGCAACTGCCATTCACATGCAGAGATATACATGGGATGATTCTTACCCTTATCTATTCTTATCTGTCTCTCAAAGATTCAGGAGGTAAATCTAGAGCTCTACACACACCTAAATAAGAAATGTCAGTGTGTGAATGTAGATTCCTTTGAGCTTATTCTCTCAGTAAATATGTCGTAATAAATTAACGAATATTTCAAAATGTCAGTTTTTCGTTGTAACGTGCGAATATCTTCTGACATGACCTGATGTTTACTAATATATTTCGGTTTTAAAACACGCTGCAATGCGTACAAATACTGCAGGCAATTTTAGACGGCATTTATATTTAACAAATACATGTTAAAACAGCGCATGCACCGTTTGCTCATAATACATTTGTTTAATATAAATCAGGTGTGATATAAATATATTATATTTATATTTCTAATAATATCCCTTACGGTACAGTACTGGATGTTTTATGTCCGACCATTTCTGTTCGTGCAAGTTACTCGTATATTCAACAGATCCTCCGTTCCTTCATTAATTTTATTACTTTTTGAATAAAGGTCAGACATTTATTTTAGATGTTTGAAATGATGTCCATAAATTTTTGAGGATTTCTTGAACCACTTTAAACAGGTGAAAAAATGAATGGCTCTAAAAGAAACTTAGATTTGTACCGAAAAGATACCGTTTTGTATATAGTAGCGTAAACGACATAATAGATCGAAATTTTTTATTAATGTTTTTTACGAAATAAGCTTATAATAGATAAATAATATATTTTCATTGATTTTAGAATAATTCATTCAGATAGTATACAGGGTGTGTCAAAAGTTTGAAAACGGTCGAATATCTTGAAACCATTTTTGAGAAAAATGTTTCAGACAAAAGTTGTAGGGTTTAAAAAGATCACATCCGCTTGACCTTGGGCGTCACCAAGGTCAGATCAAGGTTAAATTGATTTTTTTAAATGAAACACCTTATGTTGATCTTGACAAATGTTTCCCAGGGCCCTGAACAACATTCAAGAGGATTTAGCCGTCGGTCGGACACCTTGCATAATGCTAATGCCAGCGGTACTGTAACCTTCAAGCCTATTATAACTCGAAAGTACTTAATGAAAAGTAACTTTATTATAGTGTTTCGAAAAGCTCTTGACACCAACTATTAGATTCTGGCTTCAAAAATAGTATTCCATTTTAAAAAAATCAATTTGACCTTGATCTGACCTTGGCGATGCCACCCAAGGTCAAGCGGATATGATCTTTTATAACAGATCTTTTTAAATCCTACAACTTTTATGTGAAACATTTTTCTCAAAAATGCTTTCAAGATATTCGACCGTTTCCAAACTTTTGACACACCCTGTATATATACCTACATATGTGATCACTTTTTTCTTACTGATTTTGTCAACCCAGCTAACACTAATTTTTCACTGCAGTCTACTGATTGTAATTTTTAACTTATTGCCCATAGATTATAAATTATTATAAATATTAAACACATTGACAATATATTTGTATTGAACTTGCAAATTAATATTGGATCGACGGTCTGCTTAATAATTGAAAATGTCAATTTTTAAAATTTTTGTAGCTGCACACATACAATTGCTTTTTCTTTTTTATTTTTAAGATTTATACCAAATTCCCTCTCCTCGATCGCGCGCGCGTGTTGCTTGATGGCTATTTCTGATCTGCTTCACGTCGGGATGCGTAAAGCGCGTACGGTCTTTAGAGTAAATCACGCCTGAATGCAGAACATCCCGCCGAACGTGGCGCATCAAATCTGTATTTGTTTTAACGGGCGTTCCATTGAATCCGTCATGGTGAGTTATGTCGATCGCGCGGTAAGCAAAGCAAGTAATTTGCGTGTAAACAAATGCAGAACGTTGTACCATACGCCAAAATGCTGCGCCGGTCAGGCGTGTTGTTACCTGAAAATTGAAACAACTGCATCACTTGCGCACATTGTCTGATGTACAGATGAAAAAGAAAATTAATCGTCGAGATTGCAATCAAGTAAATAAATTAACATTTAAATAAATTAACATTTCACGTAGGTTGATTCTTTGGCTTGCAACGAGAGAGCAAATAATTTTTATTTTTTAAAGTATGTACTTATAAATTTTATGTATTCATAAGTCATAATGAAAGGTTTTGTATGTGTATTTTCCGATTTATTTTTTTTTCACATTTTTAACTTGATAAATAAACTCATTATATGTATATATATAAAAAGGAAAACCTATGTATCTCGTTAACGAAGAATTAAACAAAAAGATGCTTTTCATCAATTCAATGATATTGAAAATAGCCATATTTACATGGTCGCCTAATTTTTTTATGAAAAATTATCATATATTTTTTGCCATGCTAAATAATTCATTTGAAGAGCAAAGTCTCGTACATACAAGTTTCTTAAATATATCTTTCCTTCGTTTTTCTCAACAGAATAAAGCTAATATTATGTTTGCCCGTTTTTATTGTACAACAAATATTTCAAGTCTGTCGATTAGCTATACTGTAGGATAGAAAAATCCGAGAATTTTTCTGTTCTACAGCCAGTTAACATGTTTGAAAAATTTGTCACAGAAGAAAAACGAACAAACGTTATATTATTAGCCTAAGTTAACGTCTACATTTAGCGTTATCGCTAGATGCTGCCGCACGGAAATTAAACTTACAGAACACACTAAGTCAAGAAAAAATCAAAACGATTTTATTTTGACGTTATGAAAGTCAAAATGATTTTTTGTTATAAAATTTAATTTATTAACGTTAAGAGTTAGAATAAAGTCATTTTGATCTTTTGTTGACTTTTGTGTGTTCCTTGGAAAGACGTAGAATAACATATATCGCATCCGTATATAAATAGTATATCTAATATACTATATTTAATAATCAATAAAAATAAAAGAAAGGGAACGTAAAGACGGCCGATCTTCTTCTCTTTCTAACAACATCACATCGTTGAATAGGAAGAAACAGAGACCAGCTGTCTTCGCGTCCTATCTCTATCATTTTTATCGATCAATTGTATTTTTTTCTATGTCACAGTCAAAGTGTTAACTCAGTAAATGTATATATTTACTGTAGCTGGTCTCTAGTACTGACAGTACAGTAATCAGTGTATACATTTATTATACATTTTGACTAGTAAGTGTATACATTTACTAAAGTTAACACTTTGATTGTGACATAAAAAAATACATTGCTCTATGTCTTTGATTAAACCGTACGAAAGTATGAGAATTGTTATTTTCGATAAATGTCTCAAACAGCGATTTTGATCAATTTTGATATACATACACGATGTACCGTGTCGAATTCAGCGGACGCGCATCCAATAGAATGTCCTGCGTTTGCAAAGCATAGAGAATGGACTGCGCGATCCGTATATCTAAGTAATGTATCAAATGTGGTCGACAATAATGAGAGAGAGGGACCGTGGGAGACGGCCAAGTCTGCCACGGTCCCTCTCTCTCATCCCTATCGACCATTTTCACACATGGATCGCGCAGTCCATTCTCTATGGCTTTGTGCGTTTGATCGTATGCGTTTATTTGCTTGCTCGATGAGTAAGCTCACCACGCCGCACGCGGCGTCGACGCATCGCGCGTAAATGCATTGCGTATTTCCTCAGAGAAGTGCAGCCGGTCGCGTTACGCCGTCCGTGACGCATTGCCGTGGCCGTTTGCGCGTGACTCGACCGTACGCGTGTACGTAATTGTACCTACGTACGGACATGTGCAAGGCAAAAAATGTTCACACGCATAAAACGCGACCTACAACGACAGGGCCGACGCGTTGCCGATCGAAACGCAGTGCCGCTCATCGCTCATCGCTCGTGAGAATGGGCGAGTTCAAGACGGCAAAGCAGCTAGGCATACTTGCCGAACGAATGAGCATTATTGGTTCTTACCTGTGGATCCAACTAGTCATGTTTAATTGCTTGGTGAGCAGACCTAGCCGCTTTGTCGACTTAAACGCGCCCAATGAGACAAAGCGAGATAAGATTGGTCGGTATTCATAGTCGATTCTTATATTTAAGATCGGGGTGATCCCGATTGACCACGGCTCGATTGGACACCACCAATCACAGCGACCGGTGCTTAGGAGCTTTGTAGTCTCAAGCGCTGTGAGTGGCTCGTGTCCAATTGAGCAGTGTCCAACTGGGTGCCACCCTTTAAGATCGCCTTGAGTACAGTCTTAAGGTGTTATGAACCAATCAGAGGGCTGTATTAGTATTTTAACTCTAGCTGTACACACTGGGGTCCCGGGACTCCAGCGCAACTTTCGAAATCGAGATTTTTTCGCGTTTCTAAATTTTTCTTTTTCTTTGAACCTATTTATCTCGAAGTTTCTTAATTCTATCGACTTTTACACATTATGGGCTTGTTACTTAATTAATTTTCCATCAATTGAAAAAAAATTAACTAAAATATATTCAATTTAACAGAAATTACGGTAAGAAATATGGATGGGATCCCAGGAACCCCAGTGTGTATATCTTGGGTGCAAGAAACAAGTGTTTACAGCTAGGGTTAAGACATTACTTAAGACGATCTAAAATCAGAATGGACTATGAATACTACTCGTTGACTGTGTGCGCTCGGCGATATTTGACAATGATCTGATTTTTACCAAAGTCCACAATTCGGTTGTACTGTTTCCATTGGAAATAGAGACCTTCGGATTGAAGCAGGAGTAAAATGAACGCAATCCCCGTACACTTTTTATGAAGAAACCGACTTTTGTCAAATTGGTTAAATTTTTGATACGTGGTTGCTTTTATGATGCTGATCAAAATAAGCATGATATCAGAAAAGCTCAACTTGCTTTTTACGATTTCGGAGCCCTATTTATAATTGCTCAAAATTATATATTTTTGCAGAATCGTGTTTCTTTTTCTATTAATTTTTTTCGTATTTTTTTTAGGTCCTTTCTGCAACCTTCCTGATAAAGCAAAACCTAAAAAAGCCTAGTCTGTAAAAGAGATAGACTAATAGTTTTTATCATGATTCTTACCATTACACTCAAGTCATAAATCAGTAATTGTAAAGTTCAACTTTTCACGTCCATTGAGATTTTTTATCAACACCAAAAGCAACCACATATACAAAATTTAGCTCATCAACCAAGTTGATAGAGGAACCGATCTCTTTATAATTAAGAAGCATGTGGAATCCTTTTCTTCGCCGCATTAGATGTAAATTAATTTCGATAGAAACTAGACCGATGAGATTAACGAGATACACGAACTGATGAGTTCTCTCCAGGCTGCGTATGCGGTTTTGTTGAGGATTTGCCGCAATAATTAGGAAAGGTGATCGAGAAAATGCGTCCATCTCGCACGCGAAAGGGACGCTCCTTGGTGGCAATCCGCGGATTTCACACATTCCCGTAATTATATGAGACGGTGTAGCACGCGTTTCTATTATTACTCGTTCCGCTGCGTGTCTTGCCGCACAAAAGGTTCAATCCTCAAGTCTTTTGTAAAATAAACGTTGGCAAACAGAATTGTCTTCCTATATCGTTTGCTTTTGTTACACAGAAGGTTACACTTCCGGATCACTGACCTCTCTTGTTACGATTATATTTAATCCGAGTTCCAATATACTATTTTGATAATTCCACTTTTAATTTCAAGAGTTCCAATAAAAGCACAAAATAGAGTTAAAATAATTGTTCTAAATATACATACGTGCATACATTAAAAGAAACGTGTACAACGAAAAACTTTGCCGCCACGTGAATACCAAGAAGCCTCAATATAATAAATTAAAAACTCAAGTGACTCTAACTATAATACATACAATTTTCCTCGATCTGAGTTGAATTCTGAGAATTAAATTAAAACCTACATTAAAGAGAAGTTGACATTTCGCATGATGCATGTTTTCATGTTCTTTTAATAATTTAATTTATGCGAACTCGGTATTTGAGGACATCAAGGCATCGGTCTGTAATCATGCCGTACACACGATGCCGATCTACTACAACATAGACACACACAAATTACTATGACACAAAAGAGAGGAGATACATCGCGTATGGTAAAATGTACAACACACACATGTTTCTCTCATATTTCCACTTCTGTTTTTATTTTGTTAATTTTCTCGTATAATATATACTAACAAAACATTTAATTACAAAACATGGGCATATCTGTGTGTTTTGTGTGTGTGTATGTACGAGTACGTGTCTTGTGATGAAAGCAGCTATGTGTTCTTTTTCTATGCGGTACGCGTACCTTTTCTGGTTAATGTAGATATTACGATTAAACTTCATAAGTTTTCTACGATAAGTAGATGGATTGATAACGACAATTTACACGCAAAAAACGTGTGGCAAATGCCCCCTGTCCGTCCCGTTATCGTAATCCCCCCATTCCTTCGTTTTCATAATATCATTCCTCGTTCGTTCAATTAATCGCATTTATTTAATCGCGAGTCAGGTTTCCGTGGTCGGGCCTCATTTACGAAATTCTCTCTCTCTCTCCCTCCCCCCCCTCTCTCTCTCTCTCTCTACAACCTATATCCGTCATAAATATGCAAACGCAAGAAGGGATAAAAACGCTACTGTAATATGCGATATAATAATATTACCGTACTTCGATATTAGTTATAAATAGTTTTTTAATAATTATTTGTCCAAACACTGAATATTTTACAACAGCCATCGAATCTCAACTATTTGTAACTCTATTTAAACAGTTTGCAACTTTTACAGTTCATCATTCATTTTTTTTCAATTTCACTTTTAATATTATTATGCGTATAGCACATGATCTGATCCAATATCATATCAATAATAGGGATATATCATAAATTTTGTAATTTCCTAAAAAATATTCTCTAAAAAATATGTCGACCTAAAGATTATTATGACTGATAATCACAGACAATTTTTTCAATTTTTCTTTTTCTCTTTCATACCATCGTCGAGTTTGTCAGTAATTGTTATTTATCTTCCCTCTTACTTTTCTTTTAAACAAGTACAATATTTCAAAATTCTACACTTTGTTTAAACGTTAGAATAGTAGGTTTATACACGTCTTAAGAAGCGTTTTATATTTCAATTTTTCTCCCGTTTCCTCTTCTAATTGCTTAAATTGTATAATATTTTAATATTCTCAGCTTATCCTTTTCTCAAGAAGAAAAAAAAAGGTCTAAGAGCGCAATGAGACCAAATTTCCGGTTGTGAAAGATCGCAATTAGTGTGGCGATGCGCCGAAACCGTCGCGTCGCGAGAACGCGGTAATACACACCGCACGCTCGTCACGTTTCCGCGAAATCACTTAATCACTCGCAATTTTAAACGCAACGCTGAAATGCGACGTCCGCTCGGATTCGAATCGTTTGAACTTCGAAGCGAATCTGTCTGTCGAGAGGTAAAACATGCGTAAAAGTCGGAGAGAAACAATCTACCTATTACATCTATACATTAGTATCATTTTTTTTTCCTTTAATTATTGGTAAACTACTTAAACAGTTTATTCATCGTACCGTTTCTTCGGATGTTCGTCATTTTTTTTACACGCAGCGTTACTTTTGAAAGGTGCTGATGGGTGTAGTAAACAAACGGTGCTTAATATGCCCAAATACGAGTGACTTGAGTAGTGATGTATTATGCTTTCTCTTTCTCGTTTTTTGTGTGTGTATAGATTATAATTAATAGCGATAATAATAATAATAATAATCATAATTATAATCGTAATGAAGGCTGTATGCGTAATACTAAGGAGGGTACACCCTTTTTACGCAGTTTAAAGAGTAGTTTAAAAAGACACAGAGTATGTTCCAGAAAGCACCTGATATTCGTCCGAATTCATCAGGTAAGGATTATTAGCAGACAAGTAAATCTCTCTCTCTCTCTCTCTCACACACACACACTCACTTTCTCTCACACATACGCTTTTAATCCTCCGCTACAAGCATACGTTTAAACTGTTCCATACTTTTTGCTGAAGTACTCGCGTGGGTACTTTACAGAAGTCGTCGATGATACAAATAATGAAAAGGGAACGCTGTACTGAGAAATTTAAATCTATTCGCGAGTGTAGAAATGAAATCGGACAATGATGGATAGCTTACAGATTACAATCGTAATACAGAGCAATGTAAAAATTGAGTTATATGGTATGATTGCCTACAGAGAATACACCTTGTAAAGCCCAAATGAATTCTGACGTCCGATTATTCTAGCGTAACAATCAGGAGGCTGTAACCGAATTAAAGATACACGATTGCTTGTTTGTTAGAAAAAAAAAAAAAAAGATTTGATCCTTATATCCGCGTTAATCAATGTGACTACCATATATGTGCACCGGTCCTAAATCGTTCACGTTTACATTAGTACTTTTTCGTCAACCCTAATACCATATCGTTTATAATCAATAAATATCAATAAAATATCTAACATTGTTATATTTTCAAGTAAGTTACCATCCTTACTAGTCGTATTACTTTTCATGTACAGATTAAAATTAATTATCATTATATTAACAATATTCATCTCCTCGAATATAATAGTCATTAATTATCGATAATTATAATATTAAAAAAAAAAGATTCACAAAATATCTAAAAGATGGCAATTTCACGTGACCAGAACAGGTTTCCGTTTTCCCGCGATTTTATAACTTTTTACAACTCAGCATACGCGCTTTGTACCAAACCAGGCCGATTAAAATCGCAGCACGTCTGACATTATTCGTGTGCTCAAATAATGCGCTCCTATGTGTGTGCCACCATTTCACCCCTTTATATTATCTCTTTAAATAATTCACGATCAATATTCTTCGTATAACGCATTTCTTATTATTATCAAACACTTCCGCACTGCAACCTTACTATCTCTTACTCTAGGCCATTTTTTCATGAAAAGTGCACTTAACGGTGTCCATGGAGCACCAAAATTTAAGGGACTACCACCTCGGCAGAAATTGATTAATCGCGCTAAAATACGATGTAGTTGTATCGGAAGGCGCCGTGCCATGCGCCGTTGCGGTTGTTAGTTTCGAATATAAAATATTATTTGCGTAAATATATATATCTAAATCTATCACCGGGTGAAAGCGTAGGTACATGTAAAAGTAAGGCAAAACTGGACTTCACAGAAGGGTATTGGTACGGAATACATGGTATATATATATCCGTTAAAATGTAAAATATATATTCCTATAAAAGCATCTCTAATATATTTCCCATTATGGGAAAATATCACAAACGTTCGCCGGAGAAACGTATCCGGAGACGTTTATCCCAAACAATGCATAAATCTTCGTCGATTTGATCGACGAACAAACCGATTTTTCGATTAAAAAAATTCTTTTAAAAGGATTATTAAAACCGTTAACGCTTCTATTCAATACTCGTCAAACAAAATGTCGTGTCTCGTATAATTCAGACAATAGAATTCGGATAATAAACTCGATGAATATGATCTTGGCAAGGTGGAAGCACAAATATAGACGCGATATTTTAAAAATGTACAAAAAGGAAAAGAGGGCAAATAATATCGAACTCGCGCCATTGATTTTTTTTTACATTGAATAAATAGTTCTGGAAAGCAAATATCCTCTAGTCAATGATGCCACGTGAACAATAAAACAAAATCGTATCAATGTCTGCCAAAGTAGGTACACCTTCGAACAATATCCTGCTATAGGAGACTGTTCTCGCTTGCCATTCTCTATCTCTCTCCTTAATACCTACATTCCTAACTTAAGTTAAAACTGATTTGCTGTACTTACATCAAAGACGATATATCTAATCTAACAATTACATATTTTACAAAAACATTTGAAATCTGGCCCTACAGCAGACATGAAATGTCACAAAGTTAGTCATACACTGTACACTAAATTTAAAATTTACAAATCATCTAAATATACAATTATCGCGCATTTTATGTTCACGCGCTTCTTTTGTACACTATATGCTTACGTTATTTTTATCTTGTGATATTTGAAAGAAATGTAAGTGGCTTTTAGAAAGCTACAATCATTGTCGAAAATCCGCTACTTTCTCATAGTACTCTTGCGGCATCTCATTTTCCATTTTCATCCTTATAATACACAATGATTTCGTCTAAGGGAAAGAGTTTATTTTCAAATCCGATCAAAGCATCGAGAGATCCATATCATGCAAGAATTATGCGCTCTCGCATAAGGAGCTCTCGCATTTAGTGTAAAGTGTAAGATAACTTGTACACTTAAGCCTCAACAGTGTAGATAATACGTAGAGTCTAAAAGTCGTGCGAGAAAGCACAGGCGTGAATAAAATAACACTTTCACAAGTCTGAAGCGCGTTAGTAAAACGCACGACTTTGTCGGATACAAAAGCAGGATATACTCGAATGGTTTATTGCTATAGGTATATATGTAAATATACCCCCCGTTAAATCAACTACAGGAACGTAGCTGTCTAAAGTAACATCGTCGTAACCGCTGTGCTTCGCGTATTACGTCTGGCCTTCTAATCTTTAAAATGTATAATCTATGTTCTTTTATAGTAATAAAAAGCTGCAATCTCTGAAAATAGTTTGATGATGAGTAAAATGAATAACATTCAATAAAACGAATCCTATTCGAAAGCGCGCGCGCAATTATAGCACATATTTTATTTCTTTGTCTTCGGTCGGCTGCTTAAGATAAGCTGTATATACGCAGTCTCAGTTGAGGTATTTGCGACATTTGCGAGAACCGCAAGTACACGGGATCTTGATATCCTCGAATGGGAATTTGTAGTCATATGTCAACTCCTCTCCTTGAATGATGCGACGAAGAGCAAAAATCAGTATGTGTTTCTTACCTAGTATGTCCACCACTCGCGAGTAGCAATTTGGCTATAACATACATATTTTCGTATAATACATATTTATCAAATATTTTAATGTGATGATTATAATAATATTAACGTAATGTTTAATTATATATATTATATATTACATAATCAAATTATAGAAAATACAATTTAAAATAATTAGATTTTTATATATTTAAAAACATTTATATATAAATAGAACAATGATATTATTAGATAATAATAAAAGCTTTTGTCAATTTGTAATATTAGGTAAATTTTTATTCTTTTAAAAATAAAAAGAAAAAAAATCTTCCGTACCTCGCACGAATGATTGATAAATCTAGCTGCATTTCCCTTCATAGTAGCATCAACAACTAGATGATCGTCGATTTTAAACATATAACAGCCTATATTCTTGCTGTCATAATACTTTT
The DNA here is from genome assembly GCF_001594075.2 of Trachymyrmex cornetzi. NCBI lineage: Eukaryota > Metazoa > Arthropoda > Insecta > Hymenoptera > Formicidae > Trachymyrmex > Trachymyrmex cornetzi. The sequence continues at coordinate 595,589 of NW_017298918.1, forward strand.
CTCTTTTGTCGGTCAAGGAAGATCGAATAACCTAATGATGATCAATAATTTTAATGGTTATATAATAATAATAATAATAGCGATACTAGAGACCCTATAGTGTAACAAATTCGCAAAGTGTTGCGTGATCAATATTTCTCTGATTGGCTGGAATAATTCGTAGTAACTGCAATATGGTAGCTACTACGGATTACTCCAGTCAATCAAAGAAATATATCGATTACGTGACACTTTGCGAATCTTTGTTGCACTATAGGGTCTCTAAGCGATACCGATTACAAATATCGTGACATGATCTTCTAATATGTGAATATGAATAGTTTGTTACTTACTTCACCGGCGTATTCAATGACCATCTCACCAGGCTCGATATCTCTCAAACAAAACAGTCCTCTACCATGTATATGGGAATAATATACACCAACAGATGCTTTTGATGTTTCCTTAAGTATTCTAAAGCGCATTGCCATAGGCAAATTGGTACTCACGGCTCGCCTGTAACAGTATTCGTCACAATTTTATATATTATATAAAATTATATACTCAATATTATATACTCAATATTGAGTATAAATTATACTTCTTTAGACTATAAATAAAATCTATAATATGAAAAATAAACAAAAGTGCTTTATTAAATAAATTATTAATAATAGCACTTTTGTTTATTTTTCATATTACAGATTTTATTTATAGTCTAAAAAAGTATAATTTATACTCAATATATGTGTATCAAAAGATGTGTGATTATTAAAATAAAAAATGTAAATACATTACACCGATGATGCACAAGCCATTAAAATAAAAGCGTTAAAACTCATATTGATAATTAAATATCAGAAATCATGAATTAATTTACAAGAAACAATTATAAAATAGCATGCAATTTTGTCTTTACGTTGTATAAGCGTGGTGGTGAATTTTACCTAGACTCTGTTTCCGATATTGTAATTATATTAGGATGCGGTCTATGCTGCGACGCCAACCAGCTGAACATGTCGTGTACTTTCCTGCCTTTAAAAGGCTCTGCTCGTGCCGCTCCGTTGGCACACGCTGCCGGCAACTCATTTTCCATCTCGTCGGGTTTTGGTGGCTCCAACGTATGGAATTTGGGCTTATACTTGCTGCATCTGTTGACGCCCGGCAATTGTTCGATCAGGTAGATAGCCGCATTATTCTCCAAACCAAGACCCTCGGACAACGGATTGTGAGGCAGAGGAGACAAGTTGTGAGCCTTGCGCGCATTCTGTACCGCCTGATACACCGTCTCCCAAACCTCAGTCATAGACGAGGCAGTGTGGGTAAAGCCATCTTGCGATTTGATCTCATACATTAAGATCGGTCCTTTCGAGCAATTGTGCATTTGCGGCGGATTCTGCTGCGGATTGTTTCGCAGCGGTCTGATTGATTTCGTCACTATTCTGGGTTTCTTGACAGCTACGGGCGGCGCTTTTGCCTTAAGTATGTTCACTTTCGCGTCCATAGGCTTCACCTTGTCCTCGAGTTTGTTCGCTTTGAGCGTAAACGTTTTGATCGGCAACAGTTGTAATGACGCAATCTGAGGCACCTGTTTTGACGGTAATATTTCCACAGATGTTACTTGTGGTGCCTTTTTGCTCTGAGTGACCGCCTTCATGTTGCGCGTGATCTTGTAAGAACCGTCCTGTAACTGTTTCTGCAGCACTATCTTCAACGATGTGTTTTGTAGCTTCTCCTTATCAAGTTCTAGTTTGAGATTCTCCTTTACCTTCTCTATAGTTTCTGTATTCAGCTTGATATTGTCACTGATATTGCTGAGTGTGGTTTCAGGTTTTTTTATTTGCACGATCTGCTCGATGATTTCCTTCTTTGACTCTACAATTTCCGGTTCGGCTGGCTTGATGACCGGTTTCGTCGGCTCTTCGATCGCTAAATCGTCTTTCTTTGCTGGATCCTGCTTAAGCGTCACCGCCTGCATTGGCAGCACCCTGTTCATCGGTCTACTGGTCGGCATGTTACTCGTCGGCATCGTAATTTTGTTTTGCACGGAGTTGGAATTGGAGACAACGATTGGGCTGTTATTGTTGATGCATGCATTCACCGAGTTCGGATTCAACGCAGTACCGCTACTATAGCTCTTATGTACGCTATTTACATCGTGATTTGACTTATGATTTAAAACTAGATTCCGTTGCGTAACATAATGATTCGATAGAGGTGGTATCTTAGATGATGATATGCTAGACTTGATCATGCTAGTGTTCTCCGATACGTGTTTCGAATCGAAGTATGGTCGCACACTGTTGTTCATCGGTTGCTCCGCGCCGAACAACGGCTCAGTGATCTTCCAAGCGGCTCCATGATTCGCCTGAACCAGATGCGTGACTGGACTAGGTCTCACAGCGACACGAGGTATCGTTGGCATTGCATGAGGTGGTAGTGCCGATGATGGCGGCGGTGGTAGCGATGATGGAGGTGTTGATGGCGGTGGCGGTGGTGGTGGCGGTGGTGGTGGTGGTGCCGGTGGTGGCGGCGCCGACGATGATAGCTTTGTCGGCGTCATCATGCTTATCGACGTCGCGTTCGATGAGCACACATCTGCCACTTGAATCGATGCCATTGGATGCTCTATGGTCGCATTTTGACACGGTACCGGTGTCACGACGTTACACGCTATGCCACCATAAGCTCGTTCCGGAGATGCGGCGGAAATGTTGATTTGTGGTGGTGTTACAATTGGTTCCACTGCTAGCGTTGATGCTGATATTGATATTGGTGCTGGCATTGATACTGATGTTGGTATTGATACTGGCGTCGGTATTGACACTGGCGTCGGTATTGACACTGGTGTCGGTATTGACACCGGTGTCGGTATTGACACTGGTGTCGGTATTGACACTGGCGTCGGTATTGACACTGGTGCTGGTATTGATGCCGATGCTGGCATCGGTGCCGACGCCAATGTTGGTGCTGGTGATGGTACCGGAGCTGCTGCTGGTGGTAGCGGCGGCGCCGATTGGTTCACCACCACGTAAGGCACTCCGGACATGTTGGACATGCCACTCACATTCTGCATACTCGCTATGTTAGGTACGCCAGCTATGTTGGGCATACCAGATATGTTCGGCATGCTCGATACATTCTGCATCGTTGTTACAGTAGGTACGCCCGGCATAGCTTGTACATCCACGATAGGCTCCATCAGCTTAGACGCTTGAAACACCTGTGTTGTTGTTTGGTAACTACTGGCCAATACTTGTGGCACTGTGCCCGCCATGAATTGGCTAGACGACATCACGGTATTGCTAACGATTGTCTCCAGACCATAGTACATCGGTTGATTCGATACGAACATACCGCCGGTTGGATCGGTGAACATTTCCAGAGTAGGCGTAGAGCTCAATAGCAGTTGCTCCGATGATATAACGCCACATTGGATTGCATTGGGTTGTTGCTGTATGATGGTACCTAATACAGTAGGCTGTGTCTGCGCAATCTGCACGCTCGGCAATATCGATATACCACCGTTTTGTAGCAGCAGATTGTCGGTGGACGGTGCCTGTATATAGGTACCTGGTACCAAGGAATTTGCGGCGATCAGCTGAGGCTTGAAACCGGTCTCGTGTTGCCCGTCACCTATCGTCGTGATGTATTGTAAATTTTGACCGGATTGCTGCTGCAGTGCTTCCACATAAGCGGACACAATTCCCGGTGGCGCCACTTGCTGAAGGATCACTGTGGGCGGTCTCGGGGTGGTCTGATGTAGTTGGATTACCGGTGGACCGTTTGACATCGCTGTCGGTTGAAATTTGACATTGTGCGCGACATTTTGCGGCGACTGCATTACGTTCTTCAAAACATGCTGCTGCGGCTTGATGTTCTTGGTCTTAGCCTTGGCTATCCGTAAATTCTTCTTGGAAGAGGTTCGGGCGATCTGTGCGTTCGTCTGCATAGACTCGTGCGCGGTTTGTACGCCCATGGACGAAAAACTGGGCGACATTTCCGGACTTGGGACGGTCTGCGAGCTCGTGCTGTCCGGCGAACTCATCGGCGTATTCACGATACCATGCGCCGTAACGTTAGAGTCGCTGGAGATGGACGGCGGATCTGTGATCTCCGTTATCTGCACTGTGCTTTCCTGAGGAGATAATACTGCTGGGTTCGGCAGAGTGGTGGTTCTACGGGTGTATTGAGTCTGTACGATCACGTCGTTGGACGTTAATACTGTCTGGTGTACGGTCTCGACGGTGGCGTGTGTCGCATGAATTTGTGGCGTGATGATCGCTTGAGCGATCGGTTCAATTTGGATACTCGGATGAGGCGACGCCACGGATGCCTCGATGGGTGACGTCGCTTGAATGTCCGAGTAATCGGTCGTTAGAGTATGGCCCTCGGACGGTGAAAGCGTGATGAATTGCGATGACACCGAACCCATGTTTGGGGAAAACCCCGACTCTGGCGACGCCAGCTTGTTGTCCATGGTCTCCGAGTCGCTATCACTGGTGATCATAGTATCGCAGTTGTCCAGATGACGATTGTAACTCTCCTCGTTGCGATACGTGAGGCCACATCTCTTGCAAGTGACATCGATATCCTCGAACGGCGATGATTCGTATGAGGTATGAAGTAACCTTTCATGCGTCATCATGTGTTGCGACGAGACGCACTCGTCGTCGCTCGAGATATCGCCTGCACCATCTACCTGTGGGATCTGCAGATTCACTTTGAGATTCTTCTCCTTGAACAAGACTTCCGCCTTGTGCGAGGTACACCTAACGGTTGGTGCGGTTATGAAGTTGCTATTGCCACTTTTCGTTTTTTTATCACAGTTACTTGACACATGTGATCTGATGAAACCAAAGATACGCTTTGAATGTAAAAGATTTGAAGGCCGCCCGTATAAGCCTAGTTCCATTTCCGAGTTTGACTCGCTCGCGTCAGACGAGTGCTCATCGTTAATGCCGTCTAATTGCGGGATCGATAATGATTCGGACGTTTGAAGATTCGCGCTTTTCTCCTCGGCATTGTATTCTGGTGAACTGCACTCGCTGGCACTATTAGCGTCAACCGACCCGTCGACCTGCACTATTCGCGGTTGCTGCTGTCTCGGATGCCAGAGCAGCCTCTTGTGCTCCTTTACGTCGTCCCTGGCTGGCAACACGCGGCGATTTAATCCAGTAGAGTCCTCAATACAGTACTTCAACTCACGCACGGAATCGGATAGTATGTTAGGCGTGTTTCCTCTTCCCACAGTGACCATAATACTCTCCGGGATTCTCAATTCATGAAACATCGACGTGCGTTCGTTTTGCGCATCAAGAACAATAAGACCGGTTTCGCTGGACTTGGTACTGGATGGATTTCGGGGCAACTTCCGTCTTTTTATGTTAGAACCGTAGGTGTTATCTAGCTTGCAGCTCCATGTGAGGCTACAGGAACGCTGATGATGCCTCTGACCGCCGACGATCAGCGGATTGTTCGACATCACTTCTGATTTGGATCGTTTCAGTTCTCTACCGCCGCGTTTCTGGCTTTTTGAATTAAATAAGTCGTCCATGAGGTCCTGCATCGCAGTCTTTGCTTCCAACCGTACCCAGAGATCATTGTGCGCTCCTAATTCCAACAGAGACGAATCTATTTTGGAGATCTTACTTTCCGACGGTTTTATCGTCTCTTCGACTTCTGATGACAACATATCATCCTTGAATAAATCCGTGCTGAAAGAGCCATCATTCTTTAAATCCATGGCTAAAAAATCCTCGTACGACATCTTTGGAAAAATGTCTTGCATGGAAATTCCGTCTAGCAGGTCGTGTGGCAAATCCTCAAATATAGCCTCCTTCAATTCCGGCGGTAAAAGATCTGTATTGTTCTGCTCCGCTAAATTCTCATCAACTTCTTTATTACACACGAAATCGATGAGCGCATCTAGAGTTTGTTTGACGGCCAAATAGTCTGTCGGTGCTTCATCTTTTTCCTGCTCCTTGCTATGATCGATGGTGATGTTATTCTCCATGTCGGACGAGATGTCCGGCATATGTACCTGCACATAAGTTCTAATGTAATATCTCACGATCTTGTAAGGATTCACTGTGGACCAGTAAAGTCTAGAACATTTGTAATCGCATGGTATTATCTTCTCAGCCGTATCAGAGAATTCCGGAATGACAGTGCCCAAACAGTCGACCATCAAAGAACCTATCATTAACTTAACTTTGTTGGGTTCGGCAAATTTCTTTTTCTTACGATCCAACTCCACATACACCGGTCGTTTCAAACTAAACTCGTTGTCGTTCTGCAGAGACTTATAGACGTGACTCGTATTCGAATGTGAGATGCAAAATACAGTTTTGTCATCGTTGAAAGCGAGTCCGACGTTCCTCGCGCATGGAAAATGAAAAGTATTGCTGCAATTCTTCGCGCAACATCCGATGCTCGCGCCCTTCTTACCGCACTCGGAGCAGCGAATCAAACGACCCCTCGAAATGGCACTATGAACATTCTGCAGTGAGCCATCGATTTCCTCAAACACCTCGTTTGACCATAGCGCGCAATTCGCATGTACCCATTCATTCTGCCCACAATACAATAATCTTCCCTCTTTTGTCTCGTGCCCATCGCCCAAACCCTTGCATAAACAACACGATCTACTGTCCTCGACGTGAATATTATATAGATTCGCCGTTTTTGCTGCAATTGCTTTCGGTGCTTTCATCACTTCCTCCTTCCACGCCTCCAGAATAGGATCATCAAACTTTGTTGTCAGAGCAATGTCTTCGTCAACGTCTTTAGTAGGCGTTAACGTATCATCGTTGTCGTCGCTGCTCTTAAAATTCTTCGGAGTAAACCATGGAAAAACCTCTTGTAGAATATCGTGATACGTTTCTACCAGATCTTTTGAACCGACACGGTTGATTACGTGCATCATATCACAATGAAATTGTAATAACGATTTGTACTCGTTACTGTTTACCTTACGTTTCACAGACATTAAAGTGGGCGAGGGCCTTGCGATGATTTGCTGCTCGGAACAGTGGCATTCCGTGACATCGGTTGAAGAAACTAACGAATCTTGATTTGTCCAGTCTTTTCTCTCGTTATCTTGAGAGTCCTTCGGAACGCAGTTTTTCACTCTAACCGAGCATTCTTTTAGATGGAATTTCTGTCGTAGTCGTCGCAGACCTTTTCTAACGGGACCATCTATTGAATGTTCTTCTAAATCAGGCTTATTCATACCATCCCTGTAATTGGCACCCGAACTCGAGTCGATATCTACGGACTTGTCACCATTACACTCTTCCGATTCTTCATTTTCTTTCGTACAGTTCGTTTCGTTTTTGTCTTCTTCAGGAAACTCAAGTTTTCTCACACTCAAAACGGGCCTGCAAAGGCACTCCTTTCTGGGACTCCACTTGAGAGCCGTACAAATTTTGCGGTTTTTACTCAGAGATTTTATCACACCGATGAAACCCGCCTTCAGTTCCGCTTCTATGGCATTCCTCCAGATAGAGGAACTCGAATTGGAAGAGCATTGGCTACACGTAAATTCGATCGAATCGGGCAGGTAACTAAGTATCTGGTAACGCTCATCGGAAAGGCCTTCACAACGGGCATGTACCCAACAGGAACACTCGCTACATTCCATCATCTAAAAGAACGTGTGCGATCATAATATATAAGTTACAAATATGAAACAAATTTTGCGATTGTAAACTTATTTTATATCAAGATTACATGTACATACTCACCTTTGTGTCAAAATCGTTCTCGTTGTAACATCTCTGACACAAAGGACAATAGTTTCCTTGTTGTCTTAACTTAAAGCACATAGAGCAGAGAGGTAAATTACCAACATGAACGTTGACGCCCTCGCTACCACAGCTTTTACATTTAATACAGCTCTGACAAACATAAGGTCGATCGGGACTGTACAATCTGGAGCTAACACCGGATTTTGACAAACATGAATGGTGAAACGATTGGCGACAACGAATGCAGGATAATTTCGGACCGGATCTGAGATGGCAGGACTGACATATCGTACATCGGGGACAACACCAGTTTGGCTGTGCACAAGCGTTCCATTCACTGGGTTCCAAACAGAAAGCATGGTACGGCTCGCAACAGCATTGACAATGGATCAGCTGTAAAGAAGGATCGTCATTATGTTGATAGTACTCGTAAAGAAGGCGTGTTACTATCACATGTCCACTCGTTATCCTTCTATAACCTAATATTTCATATTTTACTTACCGGCTCTTTACCAGCGCTTCCACACAGATAGCAAATAGCAGGTATATGAAATAGCTCAGAACCGATAAGAGCGAAACCCTTAGCTCCGACTTCAGAAGGATCGTATTGCTCCCAGAAATCTATGGAAACTGTATATACAGTATCCATAACTGCCTTAGATACCTACAACAAATATATTATTCACATCACTTTACTTTCTATTTTACGTCACATTAATTTATAAATTAAATTTAAGCTTGTAGCAAGTTTTATATTTAATAAACGGAATACCAACTTATAGGTATACAAAAAAGCAACTTATAGATGTCGTACAAGAAAAATAGAACCTCTCATCCAGAATGTCATTGACAAAATAAATATTGATATGACTATACTTAGGTCACTTCCTTTGATTATGCTTGAAAGATATCTTACCACTGGAAAATGCAACGTTGACACACTCTGTTGCGGTTTTCCTCTTCTCGAATGAGATTGTTGTGCCGTGTTAACGTTAAGATTTAAATTATTATCTTCATTATGCTTTTGTATTTCCTTTTCTTTTATATCATCTCTCTTTTCTATTCTCTCATTTTCTTTCACTGTCTTTGGAATGTTTTTACCATGTTCGTTGTCTTCTTTCGCGTCTACAGTAGGAAAAGTTGCAATAGGTTGTCCAAGTGCGAAACTGGCACTTCGACAAACATGCTTAACTCTCGGTCCTTTTAACTCAAGTCTCTGTCTAAGAGGTTGCGAATGTTGGCTGCCAGACGAAGAAGCGACCACTGGATTTTTAATTTTCTTTCTTACTTTAATCCTGTTATTTTTCCTTCGTTTCTTATTAGGCGATATACTCATCGAAGAATCAACTGTAATAAAACACATCGTAAGTACAAATAAATGCGATATTTCAAAAAAAGTATTTATAAAATTACTAGTCTTACATTTATCTATTTTTGTATAGAGAAAACCTCCAGTACCCTGATAACTCGTCTTATGTCCCATTTCAAAATTTCTCCAACTCATAGCAGACTTAAATAAATTTCTTTCCGAGCTATCTTCCGCGGGCCAACTGAGTTTAGACGAGCACAACTTTTGCCCTTGACCATCCTCGTCTTGACCAAGTGGCAGAGAAATACTTAAAGGGTCTCTCATTAATGGTGGTAACAACGCGTTTAAGCCTGTTCTCAAAGGAGGTGGAATGTTATAACATTTCAAACACATTTTCAACCAACACGCCGGGCATCTGGCTTTATAAACGCATCTCATGAGATTCCATTGTTGACTCCTCACAACAGGTGGGACTAAACACAAACCGTCCCCTTTATGACACTGAAGAATGGGAAGAACATTGTTTGAAGATTTAGCACAAGCCTGACGTTTGATCATTTTGCTTATAAACTTTCGGCAAGATTCGCAACTGTGAATACCAAATTTGCGTGCCTGTTTCACGAATCGATAAAATCGCACTGCTCCGCAAACACCACATTTTATAGTACCTGTTAATCCTAAAACGAAAAATAATCAATAATATTTAGGAATAAGAGTTTTACTTGTTGAAAGTATATGTGTAACAAATAATTACAAAATCGCCATAAAGTGTAAAATGTGTACCTAAATTAGTGTTTCCTCCCATAGTGTTACTGGTACTCGTTGTTGAAAATGGTCCTTCTGTTCCAGCTAGACACTTATTGTCCAACTTTAATCTTGCTTTCCTTAATATAACTTTTCCACTATTGAGTTTCATTCCGCTAAAATCGGATGGCTCGCCTTCCAAGTGATTGCTGTGCTCGCTTTCGTTTTCAGATAAATTGTTTTCCGTCTCAAAATTGTTCAATGTACTAACCGCAGTCTTATTACCATGTCCAAGCTGATTCTCAGTTTCTGCACAGCCACCTTCTGTCAATCCTGCACCACTGTCAAAGCTTACCTGATTATTACTTAAATCGCTCGCTATTTCATTTTGAGTTCCTGATCTCGTCTGAACTCTGGAAGACTCGAAGTGTGGAACATTGGAATCGGGAAGAACTTTTGTAGGAATAGAAATCTGTTTCTGATTTCTGGAGATTGTTGATTTCACAGTTTGTGTCGTCCTGCTCGAGTTTTGTGAGCATTCTTGATTGCTATTAGAATTGTCGGATGTGCTGTTTGATACTTTATTCTTACACGATATAGTATGAGATTTCTTTACTTCTCTATGAGCTGGTTTTGATATTTGTGCGTTTTGTACAGAATTCGCTGATTTCTCTATATTTTTTATTGATTGAGTTATAATCTCAGCATTGGAGTCTACACTCTGAATCACCCTTTTTGGCTTGCTTCTTGCTTCTTTAAATTTTGTACACAACTTACTAACAGTATCCCCTTTCAATTTTGATTCCAAGTTGCTAAGCTTATCTGGATTTAATTTAGTCTTTTTTACGTGTACACCAATTTCATTCTCACTATACTCCGTAGTAGAAATTTCTTCCAATTCCTCGATAAATCTTTTATTTGGTTTTATAACTCTTGACGAATGCACGCTGCGAACGGGTAAAACAAATTTTCTCACTGTGCTAGGCTTCTCTCCTGATTGCACTACCAAATTACGTGTATTACTTCCAGATTTCGCCCTCTGAAGCAATCTTTTTGCAGTACTGTTACGTAACTGTCTGGTTCTTTGATGCTGATCTAAGATGTTGTTCACTGATTTTAGCACCGGGTTTTTCAAATAATTCGAAAATTTAATATTCTTGCAATTCTTACGACTTTTTGCTCGGTGAATCTTTGAATGCTTAGTATTTGGATTTGTGACTGGTTGTAACCGGGTGACGTCTTTAACTGGTTTTGGATTTGAATTGGTAAACTTTTCTGTGCTATTTTCGATGTCTGTAGGAGAATTTTTAACATTAATAACATCCTTCTTCGTGCTGGACTGTGGTGCAAGATTTTCGACTGTGACAGATGGCAATTTATCGCTTGTCTTCTCTGCATCATGTTGCTGTGTTTTTATATAAGATGCAGAAAGATTAGCCTCTTTAGTGCTAAATCCGTGAAATGGTGGATGTTCCTAAAGAAAAATCACCTAAATGAGTATTGAAAATAACAAACTATTCGACAATTATAATCTATCATAGTATAACTATATCTAAGCGTGTATATTTTGTATATGTATGTATGTATGTATGTTGTACAGTGAACAAACACAAAATGTCAAACCATGAAAGTAAACAAACGACTAATAAAGTAGATTTACTTTGTCTACACGACAACCTGCCTTCTGCAAAGTTTTATTCGTAATAAAAAAAACTGACAATCCTACACTCTTCCCAGCTGATAAGAAGTTACAGAGCAAGAATTGCAGAAGGCATATCTCACTGACGTACTCCGTACCAAAAGCAGCCAGGACAAAATGTATAGAAATGAGTATAGCTCGATCGACATACGGAAGGGGAGGCAATGGTAAATTGTGAAACGAATCACTGAACAACGGCAAGCACAGAAGCGAACGCGTCGCGCACCTGCCGTTGTTGGACAATCAGTTATCACCGCGGTTGATCACCGCCGATAGGTTAACCCGCGCGCTACGCCGCGCCAAAGTTCGTCGTCGGCCTGCGTATCGTGAGTGCGTCCACCGAGTGCGTGTCCTCGTGACGCTTGCCGGAGCCGGACAATACGCGCGACTCGCGAGCGGCGAGACGCGGTGCGACGCGCGACGCGACGCTCGTCGATCATCTCACGCGACCTCGGCCTCGCCGAGCAACGGCGGCGACATGGTAGCGGCTACGATAACGACGGCAACGGTGGACGATGACGGTACGGTGACGCCGACGACGATAAGCGACGGCGACGGCGACAACGGATAGCGACGGCGGACGCCTCAATGCGACGACCTTTTTCCCCCTCACCTTCTCGTTGTCGCCGAATGTTTCGTTGAACAGGGAAAGTCCGTAGTAGATGTTTTCGGCGACAGTTACCGGATCGTTCTGCACTGCCTCAGGCTGGCCCAGCACCTTGATCCGTTTCCTGGTGGCCGTCTTCGGCGGCTTCCCGGGAAACTTGGACCTTCCCATGTTCACCTGTTTTCAACGACGGACCTCAACCTCGCAGCGAAATTCCGCTTCCATTTTACTCGCGATTTGTGCCCACAGCCGAGAGGCGCACCGACTCTCTCGCGTACACTACTATACACCAACGTATGCTCTCCGATATACCGTCGTATACGCGTGCGCGCGCGCGCGCACCACACACATACACACAGCAAGTACGCACTGCTAGTATCACTAGTACTCCGCTATACTCAGCTATACTCCGCTACGGCGCATGAGCACGGCCACCGCAGCCGCCGTGTTGCTCTCTCGCTCGCAGTCTCTCGCGGCCCGCTGGCTCTTCGGCCGACATCGGCTCCCGTCGGGCGCGCTCGGACGCGGCCGCAAAATACGCGCGTACTTGTCAAACAGAGAACCTGGGCTACCAAGGCGGAGTACGCCGTGTTGAAATACGGCTGCCAGGCTGCCGCCGCGCCGTTCGTCGCTGCTCGCTCATCGCTGCTCGCGCCGTCACGCTCTTTCTCGCTTTATGACAAATCCATCATCCTTCAGCAGTCCGACCGCGACGTTCGCTCGTCCGAAATTTACAGAGCTTCCTATCAACGCTCCAGTTTGCAATTTTATATTCGCCGACTGCTTAAATGATCTTCTACGTTTCTCCGCGTCAATGGAAACGCGGCAAATGGCGTAAGGTATATTTCTCTCCTGCAACTGCGACTTTGAAAATTCAATTTATTTTGGGAAATATTCATAAAATTACATCATATTTTTAAATTGATATCTATCTGGTCGTATACAATTAAAATCTTGGCGTACGATATTATTATTATGCAATATTATTGTTATACGATATTATTGTTGGAATATTCCGATTTTAACGTATTTATTTTTAATTGTACTGTTTCTTTACGCCGAATCACTTCTCGCACGTGAATATTTGTCGACAAGAAAGAAGCAGTAAGGACGGTACGCAAGGAACGACGCGACTCGAATGAGGGAGTCACGTGACCGCTAGCGAACATCGAGCATCGAAAAGCGCGACTAGTTTGAACGCGCTCAATGTTCACATTTCGCGCGTTAAACGCTTATTTTGACGAATGTTTTATTAATGAGTTATTGCCTGTCAATAACTTGCCGACTTGAATATCGATTTTATAATCGTCTCCCTTGGATAAATCAAAGATTTCACACAGGATGGAGAATAATAACTCAAGGCATTATTAAACGGAACAATTCGCGCTTGTTGAGCGTGATCTTAAATTTGTTTATTAAGATCGCGACTTATATCGTAATTATCGTAATAATACATAAAAATATCCGCTTATTTTCACCTTTCGCATATGCAATTACGAAAGTAACTTCTAACACGCACAACCATACTTCACGCAACGTTCGGAGCACTGAGACCAATTATGCCTTACTTCGTGCATAGTTCATTAAGTTACTTTCGTACGTGCTCTATTAAGAGGTTAACGTACGAAAAGTACTAAAACAATTGCTCAGGAAAAATGCGTCGCGAGATAACAAAGATCGCAAATGTACACACAGAAAAGTATGCGAATAATAATTACTTGTTTCAAATATTTCAAAAGTTCATAGATCCTCGAATCTACCACTGAGAGAAAACGAAATAATTCTGGCAACTATAAATTTGGCAACTTTTGCAATTGAAATACCTGTAACTAGTTTTACAAAGTAATAGAAACTGAAGTAGTTCTGAATGTTACAAAAATATAGTCACGGTAACAAATTGTATGCGCTATTAATTGGTAGTGAAATAGTGACTACAACTACATTGAGTAGTTACTTGGACTTTATACAAATAGATATAACAATTACATTTTCTTAGTTTAGATAAAAACTTTTTTTTAATAAAGCACTCTTTATCATGTGACTAATTAATCATTGTTGAGGTAACTTTAAGGGATACATTAAAAACCTTTTCTCTAAAGTCGCTCAGCACGAACAGTACGCGACTTTAGAGAAAGAAGATTGTCACCAGAGGGACGTAGCGGAGTTCAGTTTCTCCCAAGAAGAAAACCATTCAGCTTACAATAAAAGACGCAGGGTTGGTTTCGAACCTTTGAAAGACAAAAATAAATAAGAAATGCATACACAAATTTGTAACTATGTATATTATAAAGCCTTAATAAGAACAATAAGTAAATTAAGTAAACTAAGAAAATATAGTAATATTATAATCATTTGTAATTGATTATATGGTTAATGTTACTGTATTTTCTTAGTTCACTTAATTTAGTATTCTTATTAGAATTTAATAATATGTATAGTATAGTTGAGATGCTATTTCACTACAAATTTATAGTTACTGATACGACTTTTTTCTCTGAGTGTATCATAAGTTCATCACAAGCATCAAATTTATTCGAAATATATTCTAAAAATCCTAGTAAACTTAAATACTTCTCAATAAAGATTAAATTAAATTAAACAAATTAATTTACTTACTATATAATATCACTTCTTCGATCAATTTTATAATGATCTTCAAAATAAATTTGTTTCAAATACATAATAATCGAGCTTTTCTAAAATTTGTAATAAAGTACGTTTTAAAATTATCAAGAAAAGATTCTTTGTTAAAAATAAGAAAAGTTACTTAAAAAAAAGAAAATTGAGAAAATAAATTGAGTAATCACTTTTTTGAGCAATAATGGAATAATATTTTTCTGTTCGCGTACCGATATATACATATGTATCGATCGTACCGATATATACATATGTATCGATCACTTACACGCGCGCGCAATTATTTGCTTATCCGTTTCACACATTGTGCCCTTTCGCATCTTCATTGAAATTAAACCAGTAGCCTCGTATTCAGGCTCAGACCGGCCTTTACGGAAGATTTACCGGCGATTCGTTTACTCCTTAGCGCATTCCCAGGTTGTCGGTTCATTATTTCCGGCGAAGCTATCGCACGGGAATAAAGATCGTTTTCGCGGCGGTTCGTTCTAATTGCTTCCGGTATATTCTATCAAACGTGTACACACACTCCAACCGTGCGTTTCTCAAACAGTAATTAAGATCACACCGTAATACATCGCTTTTGTCGACGCCGTTATTGCGCTTACCTCTCTGAAAGCAAGGGACTAATGTCCATTTCTACGTATGTAGATTAACTTTAATCTCGGTTTAATTTACTCTCCATTTGTTTCTAATTTTTAGAACTAGAAAAATATAACGGTAAGTTAAAGCAAGATTAAAGTTAATCTATATCGGTGGAAACGGACATAAAACGGTCGAAGAACCGCGGGCTGTCGATAGATCGATTTCTTGTACGTATACGGTACCTATGTATTTCCGTATACGCATATAGGACTTCTTGAACTGAATGCGCAAAGCGGAACATCTGCGCCCATCCAGCGACATGTAATATTTAAAGCTTGATACGTTCTAATGCGAGAACGCGAGATTAAAATATATCGTCCACATTTAAATTATATACCATATTTAGATATAATATCCTTATCGGGTTCATCTAAAAACAAGTAGTATTTAAATAAAATGTATATAGAGAAAGATATTTCAGGATTGAGAAGATATTATCGCAGGGAAATATTTAGGATATATCTCTTGTAGTCTCGTGGAAAATTATAGCAAGATAATCCTTTGTTTACGCGCTGCGTGTGATAAATAGGAGCGAGTAAATTGCCCGTACCGCTAAAATTGCCGTATCGCTAAAACCGAAAATCATTTCTCTCCGGAAAGGTCAGTTCTGTTTGTGCGACTAAATATTTTTCTTTTAATTTAACGCATACCGCATTGTAGAATTATTTTTAACACTATATATATAATACATAATGTGTATTTTATTTAAAACTTAAAACTCATTAAAAATTAACATATTCATTCAATTTGCGTTATAGTGTATATATTCACAGCATGTATCTCTCGAAATAACCGGCTATAACGTATTCGTATCGGAAATTATAATCTATTGAAATAAAATTTGCCCTAACCGAAAATAAGATATTTATTGATTGTCAATACTTTACTTATACATATAGAAGAAACTGTAACATTTTTTTAAAATAATTTGCAATATGTAACTGGAACTTTCAATAGCTCCGATATTTTCGTCGGCAGTCTTATACAATAAAAATAAAATATTGAATATTATTTGTGTAATGTCCTCCGTGACTTTTTACTGCACACATATAAAAATCAATGAAAATCGATTTAATGGTATCGTCGTATAACACATTTTGTTTCTTTATCGAACAAAAACTAGAATATCCGTATCTTCTTTTAAATGCTCTATTTTTTTTATACGTACTTTTATAGATATAACTAACAATGTTTGTCAGTTTGTCAATGTCATTTTAAAAAGATATTTTAAAAAACATATTAAAATTTTCTTTTTTATCTTTGTTAAAAATTTATCCATGTCTATTAATTCAGCTAAAGTAACATTCACAAGATTTGTAAGATATCATAAATTGACGTATCTTTTAATTTTTGTGAAAAAAACGAAAAATGTTGCTTCTAAATAAAACGTTTCTTTTATTATTCAAGAATTTATTTCATAAACATCGCATCGTTTTTACAAGTAAGAAGTGCTTTTTACTTTTTCCTCGGCTCTCACAAAAATTTGATTTTACGGAAGAAAATCTCATCCATTTCCATGGGTGAAAAAAAAACCGCCCCGTATATTTCCCCTAACTTTGAAAACTTTGCTCGGTGTGTGAAATTGCGCGCTTTTAACTGCGAGCGATCCGTTTATTGGGTCGCGCGCTGGCCGGCCGGCCAGAAAATCACCACCTGCCGTGGCTG